>NW_015553274.1:54131-67048 GCF_001515605.1 Sinocyclocheilus anshuiensis | reverse complement strand
AAATTACAAACAAAAAATACACATTCTGAGACATGAACTGAAATGAATTGTGAATTTTATTAACATCAAATCGTCCTCCTCTCATTTTCACCTCAACATTATGCCTCCCCCGATGAGCCGCCACTGCTTTTCAATCCCATGTAATTATTTTTAAACAAAAAAATTCTAGATAGATTTAAACATTACAATCTTCATCCATCAAAACTTTACTAGCACGACACTGGCTTGCTTTTTCCAGCCAAGAGCTGTAGTTTGCGTATCATATGCTCATGCAGCAGTCGGGTGTTTTAAGCTGCCGTTCAATCTGTATTTCACACAGCGCGATGAGAAAAGGCATGAGCTGCTCTGAAACACAGAATATCTGTTACAGAGGAGGCTTCCGTACCGCCTCCTTCTCACCACCAGAGGGAACTCTCTCCTGAATATTGACTTTATCCATTCGGACTCTAGTTCCCATCATGCCTCATACCTGGGACTGATTGCACGCACACACCTGCATTGAATCACGCACACACACATTTAAGCCAAACACTCACAGCAACTCACTGCGAAGTCTTGATTTGCCTCGGCTGTCACTTCTGAGCGTTTATCCTGTATCTTGCCTACTCGTTTGACCTTGGACTGTTTATGGTACTCTGATCTGTCTCTGCCTGCCCTGACTTGGATTGTTCTACTACTGTGTTTGTCTGCCGCCTGCCTCGACCTCCTGCCCGTCCCACTTTCTGTCTCAGCCTAGCCTTCGCTATTGTATCTACTGGTGATTGACCCTGTCTTGTCTGTTTACGCAATAAAAACGCTGCAAATGGATCCCGACTCTGATGATGATTTGCAACAATATAAAAGAATACGTACAAGAGAGGTGGTGCTGTTATTTATTTTTTGTAATAATCCCCCCGGAGGGTCACTGAGCCCCCCTAACCCCCCACCCACCCACTGGTTTATATCACTGTCAGGGTTTGTCACCATTTAGCTCATTAGCAGTGCTGTCACTAGTCTTTGTACTGTTAATTCTTAGCATTAGCGAGAAGCTCCAGCTAAATTTGCAATATAAAATTAATTCTAAATGCAATTGAATATTCTTTTTTTTTTTTTTTCAAACAAGAGTTCCTTTTTTCTTATTAACTGGTCACTTGTCTTTGTCCCAAACCATGTCAGCGTTATTTTTTTTTTTCTGTTCTGTGTCCAGGTCATTTGACTCTTCCATTGGAAATCAATGAACCTTTATAGGTTTTGGACTTAATGTGAGCTCATTGTTTCAGTGCTCACTAATTTGCTTTGAGTCCACCTGATGTCATTTCCCCTTGGCCCCTCTGTTCTGCTCTAATGATGATGATAGTGAACAAACCTGAACATTATAGTGTTTTCTTCTGTAAATGACCTGAGTCTAAGCTGCATCCATCCATAACTGTTCATTTAAGCTGATTGAGGTACACACAGCTGGCTTGTAAGCACATAGCTTAGACAGAGTAGTCAAGGATCTCTGTAAAGCCGCATATATTTGGCACACAGTCACAAACAAACAGGACTGTCTGTGAAGGGGGTTGATGCTGAAATGGCTATCCGGGACAGCTGTTAGCTGTTGTTGGGTTTAATAACACAGCCACAGTGTTTGAGGGATTAAGTGATTGTGGTTCAAAAAGGGGGTAAGCCTGAGCCGCCTCTGTCCTGGAACTGCTGACTGTTTAAAAACTTTCACAAATGCGCACACCCTTTGAAATTAACTGTGCTGTAAAGTGTTTGTATTTGCTTTTAACAGGACAAAAATGAATATTGGACAAGCAAAACTGCATCTCAAATCATGTTCACATTCAGACAATACTGCATTTGTTGACGATTTCTCTCCTGATCTCATGCGACGGCAAAATGGGATGCATGCTTAGAGGAATACATCACCCAAAAATGAAAATTTGCAGAAAATGTTCTCACCCTCAGGCCGTCCAAGATATAGAAGAGTTTGTTTCTTCTTCGGGATGGATTTGGAGTAATTTAGCATTACATGACTTGCTTACCAATGTGAATGGGTGCCGTCAGAATGAGAGTCCAAACAGTGAATGGGTGCCGTCAGAATGAGAGTCCAAACAGCTTATAAAAACATCAATTGATGTTCAAAACATCAATCTACCAGCAATTGAAATACTAGAAAACTGTTCATTTTTGGGTGAACTATTCCTAAAAATCTTGACACAAGCAGTAGGTCATCCAGATATTTTTTGCATACTGTTTTATGAATATGTCTAGGGCTGGATTGACAATATTGATTACTCAATTTTGATCTGTTTTTGTTATTAAAGGTCCCATGACATGCTGCTTTTTAGGTGCTTTTATATAGGCCTAAGTGGTCCCTAGTACTGTATCTGAAGTCTCTTTCCCGAAATTCAGCCTTGGTGCAGAATTTCAGCCACTACGAGCCAGTCCCACAATGAGCTTTCCTTAGGACGTGCCATTTCGGTGTCTGTAGCTTTAAATGCTAATGAGGAGGAGAGAGGCGGGGCAACTGCCATGCTTCGCTCGTTTGCAAGCCATGATGTCTCTTGAGGAAAAAAAAATATTGCGCTCGCCTCGTACGGTAGTAGCTCATTTTCTCATGGGCAGGCCAAATTCTCTGGGCGGGCAAAGCAGAGAAAGGGGAGGTAACCTTTCCCCGTATGACGACATAAAGGGAAGATTCCAGATTGGGCCATCTGAGCTTTCATTTTCTCAAAGGCGAAGCAGGATACCCAGGGCTCGGTTTACACCTATCGCCATTTCTAGCCACTGGGGGACCATAGGCAGGCTAGGGGAACTCATATTCATGTTAAAAAACCTCATAAAGTGAAATTTTCATGCCATTGGGACCTTTAAATATTGATTCTTCAATACAGAATATTTATAAAAACACGTTTTTTTTAACACAGCCACTGTTTAAATGTTTATATTTCAGCAACAAATTGAAGTATCAGCATAATATATCATTAAAATGTTTATGTAAAATCTACCTTATGTGCAGTGGAGTCGGACCCCTTGACATGTACTATACCTGATATATGAATCGATATTGAATCGATTTTTTGAGATCAGAATCTAATCAAATCCATAGTTTGTGATTGTAAATTGAAATCAAATTGATTCATGAACTCTGTCAATAATTGACTGCTGTCAATACTCTGTCAATGCATTTACAAACATACATACTATTTTTGGCATAATATAATAAGGACACATGTTCAGACATGGGGCAACAGTTGGGTTAATTTGTTCTTAAAACATCAGTGTGCACATGAATGAGTGCCCAAATGTGTCCATACATGTCTTTAAAAGTAGGAAGTACAGAGAAAGAGAGAGATAACAAGGGAAAGAGAAAAACTGGGAAGAGATGGTACTGAGATGACGGGAAAGGGGGAGTGTCTGTGGTGGGAGAACGAGTGAGTTGGAGAGAGAGAGAGACACAGAGGGGAGTGTCAGTGAGTTTGTGTATGTTCCCCATGAGTAGGCCTGTGTGTGTATTTGGATATGGGCTCGCTCGCGGGAGTGGGATTGACATCTCCAGGAATCTCTAATGGACATAGAGCCATGTCATGCCTGGAAGGTGAGACATTTTTGTGTCTGTATGCATGCTGTTTTCTGTTGTATGTATCCACATGTGTGTGTTTGAGAGAGAAAAATAACGGCATAGGGGAATCTTTAAGTTATATTAAAGGGGAAAGAGGGTCTTTGTGGTTGGAAAAAATTACTTCTTGCTTTGGGATTTCTGTTTCCTTTGTCATTTTTCTTCTTTCTTTAACAATTTGTCCTTTTTTATTTTAACCCTGTGTTTTGTCTTGATAAATAAAGCAGTATATTATAGAATTTACATTGTTTTTGTGTGTGAGTGAGTCTGTGATGATTAGATGTTTCAAATTTGTTGGCAAGCTTTGCAGTAAGATATAAATGCATTAATTTTGTGTTTTGTAAGCATGTGTGCTAGTCAGCTGTTGAAGGCACATTTGCTGCAGACATGTGTCGTGGCATGGTGCTGGCCCATGTGCAGTGGACACCAAGAGTGTGTTCGTCCAGATACCTTACTTTCTTCTTGTTCCATGGCACTCTCATTGTTTTACTTTCTCCCTCTGTATGATCCGTTCAGCATTCTGAAGTAAGATCTAAATGATTTTTCAGAACAGTAGTAGATCATTTTATGGAAAATTATAAATATATTCCTCTACTAGATAATTTAAAAATATTTATATTACTATATCATACTGCTATGCATCAAAAATCATTTTTACTACTTTTTTTTTTTTTTACATACACCAAAATGTTTTTTTTTGTTCTGCCATGCAACAATAAATAGATTTCTGAACTCATCCACTTAGATGTTGTCCTACTTCTGCAGACTTTTAATGATGAGTGAATTTTTGATGGAAAAGCAGATCAAGCAGTAAATCTGCCTTATTAGAGAAAGGCGCAGGTTTATTTATTGCATAACTCTTGATTTGACCCAAGATGCTGCCTCCATGCCAATTTACGTTTTGTTTTTTGTTGTTGTTGTTTACTGCATAATGAAGGAACAGAAATGTGATTAGGGAATGTAGATTTCAGATTTAACTTGCATTTACTCAAGCCAGATGAACCAGCTGTAGTGCTTATACTGATGTGTCAATGAGGAAGATGTTTATATGGACTGTTGCGCTTGTATATGTGTGTAGAGTGTTTGTTTGTCTAATGGGGGTGAACTCCAGTTAGGGCTGTCAAAAAAAAAATCAGAATTTCGAATATTCGTCGAATTTAAAATAAAAATCCACAATTTTAGGTGTGTGTTAAGGAGGCAGCCTTATCAGCGGCGCACGAGATGCGATGACGATGTAAGTGTCGTTGCATTATAATGTTTTTGTTAACCTGTCCAGTTGAAGCCACTAGATGCGGCGCTGCTGCGTTGTTCATTAAAAATATAGCGGAAAAAGAGAACATCAATGCGGAGAAGATCTAGTTCACATCAAAACCGAAACCAAACCGTTCACACAGAACGCATATTTCACACATTTTCTAGACAGACATCTATTACTGTTGCACTCGCGTCTCGCACAAAAGAGCCGCATGTTTAGTAAGCCATGTAAAATTAATTTAAGTTTAACTTTGAAAAAAACATATATCGAGACTTTATGGCGAGTTTTTCCCCATCCCACTGCATCTCATGTTTTTAAATGAAAAATGTACTCTGTGTGATTGGCTTTCCGCCCTTTGTATTAAACTATGCATACATACATGATGCTGTTTTGTTTATAGTTGTTTAAGCAACTTAATTATAATTGGTTTATAAACATTATGCACTTTTTTTCGCAGATAGTCATGTTATTTTATGCTTTGAATGATGCGCCCTCTTGTGGCCTCAGGAAAGAAGCCAAAAGCTTTTCTTCACCCTAACTGAAATTATGCATTTTAAATTCGAATATAATTCGAATTTTGATCATATTTAAGTACAAAATTCGAATTTAGTTTTTCGCCCATTTTGACAGCCCTAACTCCAGTCATGTATGCGAGTTGCACATTGTTTAGATATAACTGAAGCACTGTGGCTATGCATGGGAGACCTATATAACCCCTAAGTACAGAGTAAACCTATATATAAACCAGTGCTAAGACATGTTAGACACTTAGCAGCCATGTGAAGCGAAACTTTATAGACAAGGTCACATGCACTTAGAAGGGTTATTATATATAGAAAATCTTCTATCTTTTTTATTTTTAATTAAATAGTTTATATTAATTTTTTATATAATAGTATTTTATTTAGTTTTGGTTTTACTTTGTTCTGGTTTATTAAATGGTTCCATCTGCCTAATATGACTATCAGAAAAAGCAAACAGTAGTTTGTACATGTCAATCAGATAGGGGTGGGTGGTATGAGCAAAATTCTGTTTCACGGTATGACACCTGTGCTGCTGGTATATATGAGAGGCTGTGACTCTCAGGTTGACATCTCCTACACTTTGACTTCCATGAGGAGTTCTCACGCTTACTGTCTGCCACATTCCTCACTGGTCAGTTTACAGCATGCTTACTCACATGTAAAAGTGCTATGTTACTTCAGACAGCACATGCCATTCAAATACTTCTGTAGTATCACATGGTTTCTGTGGTTTTTTTTTTTGGTTTTTTTTCCATAGATCTCAAGTTTTTGTTGTGACACTTCTGTAGAAAGGAATGATAATGAGGATGAAGATTAGTGTATGTTGGTTAATTTCAGTTTGTGCCAGGTGTTGACCTGTTGAACTGGTTATTCTTGCCCAATCACAGAACAAAAAAGTGTTTGAAAAGCTTTATGAATTCACTTTATGGGACAATAATGGGACTATATTATCCCATCCACAGCTAGAGGTCGCTGTTCCTCTTTGTAAACTGTCCTGCTCACTAAGCTGTCATGATTGCCAGAGATACACAATTTGTCGCCTCAGCAGGTTAGCAGCACCCAACACAATTCATTTTAATCAGATTGTATTTAGATCAGCACACTTGATTAAACACTCATATTTTACTCAAATACTGCATATATGCAGTATGATTAGTGTTTTCCTTGGCCAGCGTTTCTGCTGAGTCTCTGACTGGGAATGTAATCTGACTAAGGAAATGGTTCAGATTTGTTTTTAAGGAAGTTCATGTCTCTGTTTTAAAAAAAAGATGTGGTTTATTGTGCAATTTAGACTAACTAAATCTGGTTAAGATCTGCAATTCAGTGTAATGCTAGCTCTGTGTTTGATGTTTCCTTTAAAGGAACACTCCACTATTTATGAAAACTATTTCATTTTCCAACTCCCCTAGAGTTAAACAGTTGAGTTTTACCGTTTTCGAATCCATTCAGCCGATCTCCGGGTCTTGCGGTAGCACTTTTAGCTGTAGCTTAGCATAGATCATTAAATCTGATTAGACCGTTAGCATCTCGCTCAAAATTGACCAAAGAGTTTCTATATTTTTCCTATTTAAAACTTGACTCTTCTGTAGTTACATTGTGTACTCAGACCGACAGAAAATTAAAAGTTGCGATTTTATAGGCCGATATGGCTAGGAACTATATTCTCATTCCGGCGTAATAATCAAGGAACTTTGCTGCCATACCATGGGTGCAGCAGGCGCAATGATATTACGCAGCGCCTGAAAATAGTCCCCAGCACGCTCCCTGTGCAAGCAGCTGGTCACGTTGGTTATGTTGACAGAAGTTAGCCTATTTAGGTTACAGGTGTTGTGTAATATCCTTGTGCCTAAAATATAGAAACTCTTTGGTCATTTTTGAGCGAGATGCTAATGGTCTAATCAGATTCAATGATCTATGCTAAGCTACAGCTAAAAGTGCTACCGCCAGACCCGGAGATCGGCTGAATGGATTCGAAAACGGTAAAACTCAACTGTTTAACTCTAGGGGAGTTGGAAAATGAGCCTATTTTCAAAAATAGTGGAGTGTTCCTTTAAAGCCAATAGACATCAACCTGTTTCTGTGTTGGTAGAGGTGCTTGAGGTCTTGCATTTAGGCTTAATTACCTGTACCATGTGGGCATCTGTGTGACTGTGTGTGTCTGTCTGATAATCCGGGTTAAGAGATTAACCCAAGATGAGCAAGAGGAGCCAAACACACTGACCAAAACACCGGTGGGACAAAGAGGATAATAGTTAGTTCTCATTTGTGTCCAGAGAGGTGGAGAGATCAGCAGTAACTTCATATAACAATTGTGTTCTCTCACAGAACTTGATATCAGATCCCCAAAAACCTTTTGAACTCATGAAGATTGCTGTGTTAACATCTTGTGAGGTGTTTTCTAGTATATGAATGCTTGAATCATCAGTTCTCCAACATCTGAAACTTTCTAAACTGTGAGTTCCGGCAGAGAAGTAGGTTTTAATTTTTGTAATTTATTTTTATTAGCTTTCAATTTTTATTTATTTATTTATTTGTCTGTTTTGGCTCATATTTAACATTTTAATATAGTTTTATGATTTATAGCTATATTATAATATATTATATGTTGTTTTAATATTTTTACTATATTACGTAACATGCACTAACAATGAAAAAAACTTTTTAACTTTTTTTTAACTAATTAATCTTAGTTCATGTTAATTTCAACATTTACTATATTATTCAAACTAAAAGTTGTATGTGTTAATATTATTTAATGAATCTAAGCAAACATGAACTAACAATGAACAGTTGTACTTTTATTAGCTAACGTTAACAAAGATGTAACAAATGTGTTGCTCATTGTTAGTCAATGTTAGTTAATACATTAATGGGACCTTAATTAGTTAGTTAATAGTAATGGGACCTTACTATGGAACCATAATATTCATGGTAGCAAAAATAAGAGTTTTTTTTGCTTGCTTGTTTTGGAGATGCAACTCTGTGTGTAATCTGACACTGCGGATTGCGGCTTTTGTTTGCGCAAATCAATTCAATTCAAGCAGCCTCATTCAAGCAGACCAAAAGAAAAGAGTGCGGCGAGGAGGAGAGGGGTTTGTCTTCTGGAGATCCACCACGGGTCCCTTGTGTGTTGCAACGAACAAGCCCCGCCCACTGCCTTCCCCCAGGGGGCAGGGGACAGACCTGAGGTTGGCGGATGAAGTGTTTGTGTGAGAGGGAGGGGGGTCAAATCAAGGACCGCCCCCAAGACAGCTCCAGGCCTGAGGATCCTTCAGCATGCTAACATATGCTCAGCACCTCTCCATCGTGAATGTAGTGGACTGCTGCTACCAAGTGCGGGATGCCAACCTTTGCACCTGCAAGATGGGCAACAATCCACCCTCACAGCTTCAGTCTTCGGCCCTGGAACCGGCCCAGAACCCTTGCACCAGGAGTGAGTGCGGTATCAAGCGCAGACTGCTGGCCTCCAAGGTCTACCAGAGACCAGAATCACTGTGGACCCCTAAACCAATGCTAAGAGTACAGGGAAAAGGATCACAAGGGGACACACTCACACGCTCTCAGTCTTGTTGCAAGAGGAACTCGGTATCTTGCTTTCCCTGTAAGTATATGGCAGTGTTTGTATGGTTTTGAATGTTGTAATAGGTTGGCAGGTGTCATTCTAGTGAATTTAGTAGCTAGTTTAGTTTTATATCAATGGAATAGTCCGATGACAACTTTTGCACAGCGCTAGATATGTGTTGAAATGGTTATTAAAAGGGATAGTTCTCTCAAAAATGAAAGTTCTGTAATCATTTACTCACCCTCATATCATTCCAAACCATTTGCAAGACATCTTCTGTGGAAAATAAGATTATAATTAAAGTGTATCAATGTGTTTTTTTTTATTGATGTCCATACAGTGGAAGTCAATGGTAAGCAAAACTGTTTGTTTACCAACATTCTTCAGAATATTTTATTTTCTATTCTGCTGAAGAAAGTAAGTCATACAGGTTTGTAGCAACATGATGGTGAGCAAATGATGACAGAATTTTCATGTTTGGGTGAATTATCTCTTTTAAGTACAAACTGTTTAAGCAGCACTTTTTTTGAGCTTGCTCGTGTCCCAGAACATGCTGGGTCTGCTGTCATTGTCTTTGGTGTGACTGCTTTTGTCTGAGGCGTTTGAACCAATCAGCACACAGATTGTTCTGTTAAGATTTTGTGATCTTTGACCTTTAGAGACGTGACTGAACCTTTTTGGCTTGACCCCTTGGGGCCTCTTCCCTTCCTGTCCTTAATAAGGTTAGCTTCATTCATTCCGTATCACGCAGAAGGCCATTTATTGATCTTTCATAGCATCACACATATGGACCGTTGGTCATTCATGATTTACCGATATATGTGATCAATAGGTGACTCTAAAGGTTACGGTATGAAGTGCACAGGAAAAGTCATGTGCAAAAGGTGAGAGGCTGATGGATGGGGATGCATTTATGGCGTAATGATAAACATAGGCTGTTTAAGCCCATTTCAAACAGTGTCTTTACTCTTTAATCATGCATCGTGTTTAGTTGTCTAGATAGGCCCTTTAAGCACATGTTAGCATGTATTGATTGTCTATATGAGTCATATCAGATGCTCAGTTACAGTAGAATGATAAGAAACAGAAGAGAAGCTGCCCATGGGAACCCAGGACAATGGGAAACAACTGACTGATCTTTCCTGATTCTGATGGAGGGGACAGAACTGACCCAGATACAGTGTCCCCATCACCTCACTGAGTCAATTATTATCTGATGGAGGGGAGAAAACGGACCAGAGAGGTGAAGAGGGGGACAATGAATGTGTGTGAATGGGGTTGAGAATGAGGGAGAAGATGGTGTGATAAAAAAGAAGAGGATGGCGATATTTTATAATGCAAGCGGGACAAAAAAGGCTTTAGGGGAGGTTTTATACATATGATTGAAATACTAAAAAATGGAGATGCTAGTGTCTATAGAGAAAGATAAATGTTAGAAAAAAAAATAAGAACAAACCTTGGGCCATATGTACAGTCAAACCAAAATGTATTCAGACACCTTCAACATTTCACACATTGTCACAGATTGTTTGCTATAGTTTAGAAAATGGTAATAAAATATGACAAGAACACAGAGTTAAACGGTGTCAAAACAAATTCATCTTGATAATGTCCTATAACAGTTAAGCAAAACATGGCCAGGTCAAAGTGTCTGAATAATTTTTGGTTCCAAATTTGATAAATTTTACTGGTAGTCCACTGTATGAAGAATTTTTGGGTATAATATGTCACAGTTTACTTTATTTTGTTATCCTCACTTACATAAATGAAATATAGTGTCCTGCACCCACTAGTAAAAAATATCAAAAATTATATTTGGTGTCTGAATAATTTTTGGTTTGATTGTATTACCTAACCTTCAGCACATTACTTTTTGTCTAAGAAAAAATTCCATAGACTCACATTAAAGTTGCGGTGAAATGGAAGTAGCAGATAGTCTTATCTTGTGTTTTTTGACGTACATCCGAGTGTAACGGATTATCGAAAAAGAAAAAATGTAGGTTCTGTGCATCGTTGTTGATTGAATTTTGAGATGTGGGTGTTGCGCTCAAAAGAGGAGGCAGATAATTGTTAGCTTGCAAAAATTTCTTTCTAAAAGAAATGCATGCACAGAGGAATTGTTCACAACAAGATCTATAACATGCATTTAGACAATAGTCTCTAGAGATGAGACTTTTGATGTGGGTCATTAAGCATCCACCTAGTAACCACCCACGAGGACCCTAACATAGAATATTTTTTAATAATAATGTATTCCATTATTTAATAATTAATTAGAAATATATATTAAATACACCAATTTAATTAAAGATATGTAATAATAAATTATACTTTTTGCTTTCCAAAATTGATTCATAATAATAGATTATAGATTTTGTTGCAAAACATCAATTTTTGTTTTACTTCACGCCATGCCTAACAATGTTAACCAGGGTAATCACTGTTCCACATGGGCTGTTGTGGCTTAATGTTTTTTTTTTCTCATTGGCAAGGTGCTCAGTGTCTGTAGAGTTTAGATTAAAGTTGACCTGGACTGCTCTAGTGTCAACATAGAGCTGATGGTCTCTGCTCTCTCACACTGGTCTGAGCTAATGTGTTGTGACAGCTCAAGATGCTCCATAGATCAGCTCTGCTTTGTGTTCAGCACACTACTGTCATGCCCTGCTGAATTAAAGGAGACATATTATGCCCCTTTTTACAATATGTAATATAAGTCTCTGGTGTCCCCAGAATGTGTCTGTGAAGTTTCAGCTCAAAATACTCCACAGATCATTTATTATATAATTTTGAACATGCCTATTTTGAGTGGAAGCAGAAACACGCTGTTTTTCGTGCGTGTCTCTTTAAATACAAATGAGCTGCTGCTGCCCGCCCCCTTTTCCAGAATAGAGCTGCGCACTATTACAGCTCGGACCTGCTAAAAAAACATCTGTTTTGGTTCTGATTATCATATTTATCGTGCTGAAATCATACGTTTTAAACCATATTAGTTTAAACTTTTGATATACGGTTTTCTGAGAGCACACATCTGAAGCACACTTACAGAAAGCGGCCACCAGACAGCATGTGAGTGCTAAACTAAGTTCTCTTTCACACACAAGTTTACGTTAAAACACACGAGTTACAAAAACAACTGCTCTCTTGTCTCCTCTGAGGCTGGGACTCTAAACAGTGCTCTGTGCTCGTCAGTGCAGCCAAAGACAGAACAGTTAGCATGTTTTGCTCAAACTTTAGCCATGGCATTAGAACTGGTTCACCGTTGTCCATTACCGCGGGAAGTAGGGGTGCTAAAAAAAAACTAATTTTATTAATTTGAATATTCATTAAAATCATAGGGGAAAAAAGCTTAAAGACAATAAGTAACAATTGTCGCGTGACGTCACCACGTCCGCATCCGTCATTGAAGATTTAAAAATACACCAGGCAACATGGTGCAAAAACGCATTTCTAATTTTTTCGCGAAGCCCAAAAAAAATAAAAAGAGACCGAGCCTTGAGCTGGCGATAAGGAAGCAGACCTGGAGCCTATGCCTAGTGGGCAGCCAACCAGCAGTAGGCATACGCATTAATCTTATTTTGTTTTAGTAGTATTAATTCTAACAATAATTAATTCTAATTCTAACAATTCTTCCTGATTATCCAGTCAGTATGGTAGGCTACTCTAAGAAGCCCTTTATTGTGGTCACACTGTAAAACATGAGTTAAGTCAAATCAATTTGACTGTGTATAAGTTGTTTAAAACTTTTATCATATACTGATTAAAAAATAAATAAAAATACATTTGTTGCCATGACTTTTTTGATCATATTTTTCCCCCCTATAACACGTCTGTACCCAAATTAAGAATTAATGAGCATGTCTACAGCTATTACAAAGAATCAGAGAAAGAGCGAGAGAGTACATTTACCTCAGCAGCAACTATGTCGCATTCTCGCATCTTGATCTTTAACGTTATCTTTTCGTGGATCAAAACTAATGCTTAAGGTTGATT
>NW_015553274.1:52632-54072 GCF_001515605.1 Sinocyclocheilus anshuiensis | reverse complement strand
CTTTAAATGCTAATGAGGAGGAGAGAGGCGGGGCAACTGCCATGCTTCGCTCATTTGCAAGCCGTGATGTCTCTCGAGGAAAAGAAAATATTGCGCTCGCCTCGCACGGTAGTAGCTCATTTCAAGAGTGAAAAATTTAAGGGGGTCTGAATACTTTCCGTACCCACTGTATAATAAAAAAAAAACGTTACATGAACAATAAAATAGTACAATGATGAAGTCGCTTAGCTTATATTAAACATACAAATTTTATGTTTTTTATGTTATTTTAAAAAATGTATATTGAACAAAACGAATAAACTGATGACTTGGTGTAACCGCGTTGTAACATAAAAATAAAGTCTTTGTATTTTCCCCTTTGTGGCTCATTATTATTATTATTATTATTAATAATAATAAAAAAAAACATAGGCCCACAATGAAGTAGTATCATTATATTGAACAAAACGAATAAACTGATGACTTGGTGTAACCACGTTGTAACATAAAAATAAAGTCTTTGTATTTCCCCCTTTGTGGCAATTTTGAATGACAATTTTGTTTATAAAATTTGTAACGCAAATATAATGGATTTCCCCTTTTAAAACGATCGTAGTTTGTGGTTCATTGTTATTAAAACAGATCAGTCATAAAGTAGTACAATGGCAAATTCCCATTTATTAAACCTCTAACTCTTAACAAATTGAAGAAGACGGAGCCTATACTTGCGTTGTAACCCAAATAAATAATGTTTCCCTTATTTAAAACGAATGCTTAGTTTGTGGTTCATCTTTGATTTTTAATAAAAACACAGCAACAATAAAGACCAACTCGGTTATTTTAAACGAAGAAATGAAACGTTTATTAACAAAAGTTCTCTTGCGCTTTTGGATCCGCCACCAGTCATTTCGCTTCACTCTCGTCACGTGACTCCTGCGGCTCTGAGCTGCTTGGAACAGACACACGACGTCTCAGAACTGTAGCGTCCCATGTCCAGCTGAACTAAATTGATTTTATTTTTATATTTCTTGTAACACAGACTACAGATTTAATGAAAACACAGCAACAATAAAGACCAACTCAGTTATTTTAAACGAAGAAATGAAACGTTTATTAACAAAAGTTCTCTTGCGCTTTTTGATCCGCCACCAGTCATTTCGCTTCACTCTCGTCACGTGACTCCGAGCTGCTTGGAACAGACGCCCGGCGCCTCAGAACTAGCGTCCCATGTCCAGCTGATCTAAATTGATTTTATTTTTTTTATTTCTTGTAACACCGACTACAGGACAAAGCCTGTGTATTGCACACATATAACTTCGCTCCTGGGAAAACTCGACGATTTTTTTTTTCCTCAGCCCCCCCTGCTCAAAATACGTTCCCTATGCAAAATCAAATGACGGCGCCGTGGGTGGAAACTTACAGATTAAGGGGCGGTAATATTATAATGAGATCCCTTTGCCA
>NW_015553274.1:49175-51845 GCF_001515605.1 Sinocyclocheilus anshuiensis | reverse complement strand
CGATTCAAACGCGAGTTTTGAGCAGTGTAGAGAAGCGCTTGTTGTTTGTCGTTTCTCCGATCACAAATGCAGACATGGTTTTATGTTTACGCGGCGCGATGCAACGCAACATGTAAAAAGACAGTATAAGTCATTATAATCAGTAATTATGTCCCCACTGGATGCAACAAATGCCTAGTTTATAATGGGTTTTAATGTTTTTGTCTCGTTGCTCCGGCCTAACAGGGCATCATCACAATATGGTAAGGGGCATTACATTTCCGTCACACGCTTGAGGTATTCGGCCAATCACAACGCACTGGATAGCTGGCCAATCAGAGCACACCTTGCTTTTCAGAACGATGAGCTTTGTAAAAATCGACACGTTTCAGAAAGGCGGGGTATAGAGGAGAAACAATAATGTACAGTATGTGGAAAATAATGTGTTTTTTTAACCTTAAATCGCATAAACGCATTTCATTACACCAAATACACAAAATAATGTTCTTTTTAGCAACATCATATGACCCCTTTAAGTCTTCGTATAGGCCTATAGTTTGAATGAAAACTCACACAGTGTTTCTTTCCCCTCTCACTTTTCCCAGTTATTTTTGTCCTTTCTCTCCTTCACTGTCTTGTATTGTTCGGTGACACTTGTCATGGATGATGCAGTGTTACAGTATTAGGCGCTGAGCAGGTGTTTCACAGATCTCTGCTAAGCCGAGCTCAAGCATGGTGGCCAGTGGTTGGTCAGTTCTTAAGTATATCCTCTCGAGGGACTGACAGAAACTGGCAGGAGCAGACACTGAATAATGAGGCGAGTTTAACGAAATTCTTTTCTAGAGGGAGTTGGAAATTGGAGCCAAAATGCATTGTTGGCTGAGCCAATGAGAAAATCATAGAAAATTGATATTCTGGAGAATCTGAGAGACTGATATAGATAGTCAGAGCAAAATACTGTCCATAAAGTGTTACAGAGGAACCTGGCTGAAGAATATAGGCCACCATTTCAACAGTACAGTCATCTTCTAGGTTCTAGAAGATAATTATGATGTACCTGGCTTCATCCAACATTTGTTCACAGTTAACTCCAATCGAAGAGCATGTATTAACATCATTATCATACTTAGCCTGACCTCAGCGGCCATCTCAGGGCAGATACAGGATGATTGACTGCTCTGATGACCATCAGACCCCTGCTTAAGCAGGCCAAAGTTATTTTGGTCCGTTACTATTGTTTGCACGGTCCTTATATCCTTAATCTCAGTCAGGGATTGTGGGTAGCCTTAGCCCCTTGCTGTGAATTGTGAATACAAAAGGCTTCGTCTTTACCCTGCCTAACTAACTCTTACAGTTCAGGCCCGCAGCATGACAAAGGCACTTTGTTAATTGTCGAATCCCCTCAGACATGCACACATAACCCCTGCTGATGGCAGGACAGGGACAAAAGAAACCTCACTGCTTATGTTACCATTCCTTAAAGACATTCTGGATTCTCTTACTCCTTTTCTCTTTCCATCTCCCTCTCTTTCTGTCCCATTCCCTTTCTCTCTTCCTCCCACCCCCACCTCCTTCATTATATGTTCACCTCCTTCATCAAGAATTGGGGGTGGAGCTACTCAACTGTAAAGAAGTGTCACTCGGTGTGGGGTCAGCATCCTGTGTTTTTGAGGAGGAACGAGAGCTGTCACTCATTATGGAAGGCTGCTGCTTTTGTTCTTAGATGGAGTTTCTTAATTGTTAGTGCTGCTTATTTATACTGAGGGTTACAACAAAAACTCTAGGCCCAAGTATTAAACACACAATGTGTTTGCTAAGACCATCAATGATACTGTAATTATGTCTTGTTGAGGAGAGATATAACTTTTCATACTTTATTTCTATACATTGAAAAAATAAAACCGGGCAAAAGGATGCACTGTATATGGTCATATCAGTATTGGTTTGTTAAGTAAAACAGGCTGATAACATGTAGCCAAATGATCGTGAGACCTCACATTATTAATAATAGATTGTTAAAAACAAATGAATTAAAATATGCCGAGCATTTATAAAACAAATTTGGCCATAAGCATGTATAGTTTCTTTATACCAAAAAATAAAACAAAACATGGTTTTCCACATTACATGGAGTCATATATTGAATATATTTGAAATGTTTTTTTTTTTTAATCAGTTTTTAAAAAAATGCAAATGAGATCTAATATTGGGCAATATATTGGTTATCAGATTTAATATATGTTATTATGTATCAGTATAAACTAAAATGTCCATATTGGTGCATTTCTAAAAACTCCAATTGATTTACATGAGGACCATGAAGTAGAGTATCATAGAGACTTGGAGGGGTAGGCTCTTTTGACAAACGTCTTTAAAAAACACTAGGAACTACCCACAACACCCTAGCAACTGCATAGCAACACCCAATCAACCCTGGCAATCACCACTCCCATACAGCTCTGGTTGCTTCAATATGTCAGTTGTGACTGAATTGTAAATCTATATTTTTAGTGGCCTATTCCTCACACTCTCCAGGCAGATGCATGGCATCTGTAATGGGCCCTAATTAATTTTAGAGAGCATCGTCATGTGGCTCTTTGTATTGTGTGTTGGCTGAGGGTGACAGGAGGTCACTACATATGAATGTAATGGTGTGTGTGTGTGTGTGTGTGTGTGTGTGTGTGTGTGAGA
>NW_015553274.1:40648-49152 GCF_001515605.1 Sinocyclocheilus anshuiensis | reverse complement strand
AGATTTAAAACACTCATTCCTGCTCTGCATAAACTTCTGTCACACCAGTGCCTCTCCATCATGATGAGACTGGGTCTAATTGACTCTTTCGGGCTTGTTTGGTTTAGTTTAGGCACTAATTGGGCCTCCTGTTCCATCATGGCAGCTGTAATTAAGTTTTGGTTGGTGGATTAATCGCTTTAGGGGATTGAGGGTTAAGACTATTTTTATTTAGCGCTGGAGTCTGGACATCAGGTGTTTGCCAAGTAGAAAGGGGGAGAAGAACATGGACACATGATTGATTTGGAGTTGAAATGATGTGGGTTCCAAGCTTGGAAAAAAATCATAGAAATTAATAAAATCTTAAAAGATGATTGGAAATCAGTCAAAAGGTGTCGGCCTCAATCAGGCCAGTACTGTTATCTTGTGTTCATTGACCAGGTTTTATGCCTTTCAAACCTAAATGTTGTTGTCAATTCAAAATCATTTTGTTAAAATTGTGAGACTGATTTGTGATTGTATTGGAAAGAACGGTGAGACTGATTGAAAAATATTGGGGGGAAAAAACAGTCATATTTTGAAGCACGTCATCATTTTCCAAAAAATGTTATGTATTTATAGTTTGTGTGGAGATACATTGCAGCAGTATAATTTCTAGATTTATTGCAAATGGAAAACTGGAATTTTGTGTGTGTGTGTGTGTAAATTGTAGGGGTGTAACGATATTCAAACCGAACTGAAAAACCATGATACACCACCCACGATACATATCGCGGTACGTACCATGGCCTGCCCCCACAACAGCCCTGGCCCACTTGAGGTTGACCCCACTTGCACCACAGCTCATCTCAAATCTGCCGATGCATGTAGAATATGGTTTGTTGAAAATAACAATGCGTAAAACAGACCTATTGGCTTCCCACATTACAACAACAAATATTGATTTATCTTTGAAGACTTAAATATTTATTTTAAAATATTTTTTAATTTCTGGGCCTGAAAATTACTGTTAAACACCTGAAACACCTGAAAAACACTGTTTATTTTATTTGTATCTTTGCTCTATCGTATTCATTTGTGCTGTTGCATTTTGTTTGATAATTTGTTATTATTTTCTTTATTTTTATTTGACCATAGTCCTTTTTTCTCTGAACATAGCACATACCGAACCGTGACCCTAAAACCATGAACCGAACCAAACCGTGAGCAATCTGAACCGTTACACCCCTAGTAAATTGTACAAAAATTGTTAAATATGTTTATTTTTTTTTTTATTTTTTTTGTGATGGGACCCGTGTCCATGCCAGCAGCAAACCCCTTATTGTTAAACCCTGATCAGTGTTGTGGTTTTCTCCACAGATACAAACACTGAACCATACTGTTATATCCATCTCTACTTGTATCTTATTTCTGGTCCATTGCGATCATCTCACAGCAAACTACAGTACGTTTCCTCTCTGAGCAGTGTGTCAGGTAATTAGGTTACAGGTCATCCCTAAGCAGAGGGCTCAGATTCAGAGCGTGAGGGCTGACAGCCGTCACATGTATCGGTTCCTCAAAGCCATATGTCTTAAAGAATTGTGCTAAATGACATTAGACGAAAGGTCAGCAGGGGTTAAAAGGCAGGGACAGGCTAGTTTCACCCAACATTAGGGATCATTTAAGTGAATTATTTTAGATTATTTATGCTGTTAATGCCAGGACAGCCTTCATGGCTTTGGAAAAACCTCTGCTCTTTAGCATTGAATTGGCAGTTTATCTGATTCACTTTTCCATTCTTCACTTTTCACCTTCTATTCAGCTCCAGGCTAGGTTATTACAGTAAACAGTCTCCAATTTATATGTCATGTGTTGAAGACACACACACACACACACCTCAGTAACAGGATTTGGATGCAGCAGGTGTTTGTGATCTCGATGCAAACAGGTAAAACAACAGCAGCTGATTTAGCTTGAGCTCAGTCTTTAATTAAGTCTCATTAACTCTGATAAATAGGTTTGCCAGCTGACCAGTATTTTATTCGTCTGGCCACATGTTCACGCTGCACACAAATCCAATTTGGTTCTTGAATGTTATCTTTAGGACAGATTGTTTGCACGGTTGTTTTGTATGTGATGAAATCAGACCAGATTGTTCAGACAGTGAAGTCAGTATCTGATATACAGGCAACAGTAGCTGTCATCCGTGACAAATATAGTGACTAAATGTCACAGAGCAACTTACAAGTCATTATCTGTAAACTGAATGTTTTCTCAGAGCGTGACCTCACTTGTTGAAAATTGTTGAATTACATAGAATATCTTTATATGGCGGTATTATTAAATGTGATTGAAATGATGTGCCTCATAAGGGCTCCTCTAGCATCATTTGACTCAGAACTGAATTCCTGAGAGAGTCGTGGTCCTGTAATGATAAAGACTGGAGAGGAGAGATCTCCACTCTATCTCTGACCAGAGTCAGACCTCTGTGACTCCTCAGAGACTCGTTATGATATAAAAGTTGAATGTAGAGTGTGAATAGAAGGATTTAGGCAGTGAGAGTGTCAAAGATGTGGACAGAAGATGGGATGCTACAAGGATTTAGTGTTGTTAAGGCCCTGTTTAATGCTGCTCCGTTAATGCTGCTTGGTCAGCACAAATTCACAGGTAATGTTCTGATATGCTGAATATGAAATGAACACTGCATTGGAAACCTGATAACTTCGTCTAGAGGTCACTAAAGGACCAGCTTGACAATTAGTTGTGTTCAAACCTAATCTAACCACTAGATGGTGCCAATCATACAACATTTCACAACCATAAATGAAACTTGGGTCCTCTTCATACCGCTTCCATTAGAAAGCCTTATTGCAATGTACTTTGAACATATATTATAGCCTATTATATTATATTAGCCTATATTATAGTATTCATTAATATATTGAATTAGCTTTTATTTTTATATTTCCACTTGTTTAAGTTTTAGCAATTTTTTTATTTTATTTATTATTTCTATATATTATTCTATATTTATTATTTCTATATATTTTTAATATTTCGGTTTTATTTTTAGTAATTTTAGTACTTGAACTTATTTCACTTATTTTATGTTTACTTTTTTTCATCTAATATTTTTTATTTTATTTCAGCCTTATTTCAATTTTTTTACTTTTAGTGTTGCTGGCTTTTCCACACGTTTTCATTGTCCGCATTTGAATTCCTATACTTTCATTGTATGTACTGAATTCAATTAATTGTTGATTATAGTATGTTCTGTAGGTATGTGCTGTAAATACTTTCACTGACATACTTATTCTGCCATGTTGGCATTGTCCTTTGACCCGTATGTTCTTTGACATATGGTATACTAATAACTACCGAATCGTAAATGTCTGAGCCCTGATTGTCCAGTGTCCCAATGCAACACTGACCTCAAAAGGATTTTCATAATGCGTATGGTTTTTAAGTTAATTGAAAATTAGATCAACCTGCACACTAACAAGTATTTCTCTACAAGTCTGCTATTTACATACTGTGTTGCAAAGAAGTACACCTATTTGGACACAGGGAAATTCTTTTGTCATTAAAGTGAAATATGTAGGCCCTGTCAGAGTTAATGCCAGAGGCGTTTTAAAGTTCAATATTTGATCAGTGAATTACCCAGTCTCCTTTGGGAGTCCTCAGTGGGAGAGGCATGTTATCTATGTAGTAAGTAAGTAAATGAACTCTGTTTTTTTCATCCCTGGTGCTTCATCATATTGAGAGCACACAAGAGAGGAGGAGGGGGAGATTTGAGTGATTTCAAAACCCCACTTCTATCTTTCCCTGCATGATTGGACGGGTTTGTGGGATAGGATTACAGGATATACAAACCCCCTTTACACAACCCCTCACCCTTGAGCATGCACTTGTGGCTCTATTCGCCACTTAAGGAAATGAGTCTTTCTACATCCAGGTGTCCTCAAAGATTCCTATTTGAATATTGTCTCTGCTTCAAGAGGATAGACTAAATGATAGTCTTATTGGTAAATTGGTATTCAGGATAATGATGGGTTATTAAGGACTATGTGTTTTAATGTGGGATGAATATCTGCAGCACTATCATGGCAGCTGTCACACGTGTCTTCCTCATTAAAAGCCTGTTAATTTGAACATCTCCATGCTCATGCTTCCATTAAGAGTCTCTGTGGACTGAACCAGATTGTTATCTCTGATGGATGTGTGTTAGTTATTGCTGCATGTATCCCTGATCTCTCGTGTTAATGACAAAAGGGATAGATTGATGTCCCATTGGTACATCCTGGCATCGTCACATCCTGTTTCCACAGCAACAGTGACTCCATCTTGTCCCTGAGGCTGAAGTCTCAGTGGAAATCTGACTAAAACGATGTTGCAAATCTCTCACATGGTTGCGTTTGGCGGTTATATTCATCATTGTCTCCCATGCAGCTTATTCATTTTTGCAAAGTTTAATCAGTTCGAAGTGTCCTGTAAGAGCTTTGTTGCTCCTGACAGATCTCTTTTGTCCTTCATCGAACTCCTGGGTTTATCCAGAATCTGAAGTTAATCATGCACCATTTCTCTCCATCGAG
This sequence comes from Sinocyclocheilus anshuiensis, assembly GCF_001515605.1. Classification (NCBI taxonomy): domain Eukaryota; kingdom Metazoa; phylum Chordata; class Actinopteri; order Cypriniformes; family Cyprinidae; genus Sinocyclocheilus; species Sinocyclocheilus anshuiensis. Next base: position 44,602 of record NW_015553274.1, on the reverse strand, counting down.
CACTGGTTTCAGTGTATAGCGGCAAATATGGGTCAGTTTGCTCCAGCACATTGAAATCAGACCTATTTACCCCCTGTCCCGAGAGATCTCCCCCCACCATGATCTCAAGCTTTATGGGAAATCTAGCCACATGCTGTTTATCGTCTCCTAATCAGGCCTAGACATCCTGTAGCTCATAGATTGCTTTTGACGCTCTTCGATTTAGTCTCACCCTTTTGGGGTCACTTTTGATTGGGTTGGATGAGCAGTGGCCCTGGTGGAGCGAAGTGGGTTAAATTGTTACTGACCCCTTATGATCCATTAATGTGATGCAGCTAATTACTGACAAACCTGAAAATGATAGGCGCTATTATATTCTTAATATATATTGTTATAGTCTCATACCATTCAAATACACACTGATTATAATACACACTGATTAATAGAGCCCGACCGATATATCGTTTTGCCAGTTTTATCGGCCAATATGAGCCTGTCGCAGATATATCGGTATCGGCGAATATGCCACCGATATGAAATTTTTTTTACAGAACATAAAATACAGATAAAATGCTTGTAAATGGTGTAATTACGTAGTTTGTCCAGCAGAGCACGCTCCATTGTTTGCTACTGGCGACCTGGATGAAACACTTTAAAGCTTAAGTGTATGGAATACCATTGAAACTTTGATCGGCCATATCTCCGTAACGGCGCGGCATTGCACAAAGGGTTTGAGACAAAGGCTGTTGTCCAATTATTTGTCCTGTCCCTCAAATCCATATTGCAGAAGACTTTTAGACAGAGCTGTGTGTGCATGTCTGATGTGTCCTGAGACGCCCCTATGTGTGTGAGGTTCACTTGTTTCCATGCGTTCAACCTCATCTAATTCTCTGTGCTCTGTGCATTGGGGAAACGGAGAGCTTTGTGTACTTTGGCAGGTCATCGCAATGGAACATCTTCAGCTGATGAGGTGTCATGAGACTAGTGCTCAAACTGAAGCTTTTCTTCAGTAATGGCTCCCCTCAGACAGCTGTTGTACATTGGGGTCCACAAGTAGATGCACAAATGCAAAACATGATTATGCATTTGGCAGATGTTTTGAAGCATATGGTTCCAGGGAGTCAAACTCTACCAGCTGAGCCCCAGGAATTCCAAAACATATACATTGTTCATAAGTAGGGGTGTAACGATATTAAAACCGAACCAAAAACCGCGATAAACCACCCACGGTACGTAACGCGATACTTTCTTGGCCTACTCCGCCCCCTGCTGAGACACTTCAAACACGTACGGCCATGATGGTTTTGAATTGCTTGAATCACTTTGAAAAGGAAGGTGCCATTAAGGGCAACATCTGCAGAACAAATCTGTCATATAGGCTACATAAAATTATAATGAGAACACGACTGTAACAGAATATGCCATGTTTCAGCGTGTTGATATGGAAAGAATGCATCCACAGAGTTATATCTTCATGACTAGCACAGTCAAGTTATATATTATTTATCTCATATAAGATGCTTTTGGTTGAGTTACTCTCCAGTAAAGCTCTTCAGTGTAGGCCTATTATGGTGATTATCTCTTCAGCGTGCAGCGCGAGCAGCACAAACAACAATGCAGAATATTAATAACTATGACTGGACAGTTGACGGAATTGTCACTTGCACATCATTTTAAGTCATGCCAGTTTAAACATTTAATCTATTTTAACCCATAAAGTACTCGCACACTCTCTGAGAGACGGTCTTCAATGCGCTCTCAGCCAAAGCGCACACAGCCGCCTCTCAAACAGCTCGCGACTCTCAAGTGTCAGTTTGAGTTATTACATATTTGATTAAAATTTTTATTGTCCGCATTATGGTTTATTTATTTTATTTTTTTAAGGCAATAGTTTTTTTGGTAACACTTTACAAAGCTACAAAGCAACAATTTTTAAAGTATCATTTGTTAATGCATTAATTAACATGAATTAACAGAGAGCAATTATTGTTGTTTTTATTATTATTATTATTATTATTAAGTTAAAAGTGAATCTAGTGTTCTTTAGCATTGCTGGTGCCTTGCCATGAACCCTACTCCCACAGCAAACAGAACCGAACTGAACCGAACCATGGCTCCAAAACCGTGGCATGAACAGAACCATAGCATTGGTATATTGTTACACTCCTATTCATAGGTATGGGGTTCGATCAAAAGTGACAGTAAAGACATGTTGCAAAAGATTATTATTTCAAATAAATGCTGTTCTTTTGAACTTTTTATTCATCAAAGAATCATGTAACACTAAAGACTGGAGTAACATTTGCTGTAAATTCAGATTCATAGAGATAATGGGATCAGATTATTTCACTTTAATAGAACTAAAACAGAAAGGCACAAATCACTTTTATCTACAACTTGAACTCCTTATAGAGAGAAACTTGCTGAAAAGACTTTATGACTGAGGAGGACACATTAACAGCTACCCGCCTGGTGTCCTGTAGAAAAGACAACTTGCTGACCATTGCACGCTTATTTGTGTTCAGAAAACAGACTGTCGTTGATTTTATTTATAGCCAGCCAGGGTGGTTGTTCTCCTTTTGACTAGAAAAAAAAAAAAAGAGGCCAAATATGACTGTTCCTGTGGTGCAGGAATCTTAGTAAAAGGCAAAAAAAAAAAAAACAATAATGGGACTACATTTGGTTTTTCATATAATTTATATAATTATAATTTTACTTTCTTAATAATTTTAGATACAGATGGAGTAAGGAGAGAGAAAGTTAAGAGAGACGCTTGTGGAGCTGGAGGGAGAAAACTGCACTTAGACCTAATTTCTGCAGGAGTTTCTCAAAAAGGGTTTCCCCACTTCAACTATTGATCTGAATCAGTTTTCAGTGATTTGTAATTCATAAAGAAGCTGCCTCATTAACAGCAACAGCTCATGCTTTCCCTCCTGTCAGATCTTTCCCCTTTGAATGATATTTTATTGCATCTCTCGTTCATGCTCAGCTTTTCTGTGTTCTCACCAAGGTGTGGCTTTCTGAACGACTCTACTTCAAAGGGAATTATTTTTCTTTTCTTCATCCATCTCTGGTTTTCCTTCCTTCTTTGTTTTCAGAACTTAATTCATCTTGTCAGATCTGATAGTGTTTGTAGTCTATAGAAGGTTTTCCTCCCTCAGTGAGCTTGTACGTGTAATGTGGGGTTTGGGTTTTGTTTCATGTTCATGTTTTCATGTCTTTTATTTTGGAGTTTAATCATGGTCCCTGGTTGTGTCATGCTTCCCTTGCCCTCATGTATTCATGCCATTGGTTCCCCTGTTCATTGTGTCATGTTCTGATTGGTTGTCTTAGTCATGTGTCTTGTTTCCCATTGGTTTGTTCTTGTCATGTGACCCGATCACACTGTAAATAAACTGCACTTGGGTTCTTCACTACGCTCGCCTTCAGTGGATTGATTCGTTACAGAATACACGACCGCAAAAATGAAACCAGCAGATTGACTAGTTCGCCTCCGTCAAGGTAATCGCTCCATTGAGGATTATGTGGAGGACTTTTGTGGGCTTTGTCACCTAGTGGATTTTAATGAAACATTCATAAAAGACATTTTTCGTTTTGGATTAATTAAGGACATATCACAGTTAATGCCACGCAATACCCCACACTGGTCACTTGAACAATATATAGACTTTGCTCTGTGAATGAGTGGCTCTGCCTTCACCGTGGGTGTCATGGAGGAGGAACATGACACTTCCCAAAAGTCTGCTCACGTCATGACTGCTATGCCAAAGCCTGCTCACGTCATGCCCGCTACTCCAGGACTTGCTCAAATCATGCCAGTTAAGTCAAAGTTTACTCATGTCTCATGTCATGTCTACAAACTCAAAGCCTGATCACATCATGTCTGCCAAGCCAGAGTCTGATAACATCATGTCTGCTACCCCAGGGCCTGCTCACGTCACGTCTGCCAAACCAGAGCCTGCTCCTGTCATGTCC
>NW_015553274.1:40242-40523 GCF_001515605.1 Sinocyclocheilus anshuiensis | reverse complement strand
CCTCGGCTGTCCACGAGTCGGCTCCAGAGTCCTCTGCTGTCCATGAATCTGCCACAGAGGCCTTTCCTGTCCATGAATCTGCCCCAGTGGCCTCTCCAGAGGCCTCTCCTATCCATGAGTCTGCTACTAAGGCCTTTCCTGTGCATTAATCCGCTGCAGGACCTTCAGAGGAGGCGGCATCCGCTGCAGAACCTCCTGAGGTGGTGGCATCCATTCACGAACTCACAGACTGTCTTGTCACGGCCACGGAGGCCGTTCACGAACTCACTGTCTGCCCTGTC
>NW_015553274.1:12907-40001 GCF_001515605.1 Sinocyclocheilus anshuiensis | reverse complement strand
TGTTTGGATGTTTGGATCACTCTGTAAATAAACTGCACTTGGGTTCTTCACTACACTCGCCTTCAGTGGATTGTTCGTTACAGAACGTTATGTGTGTTGTATTCAGTCTAGCTTTAACCATTAGACGTTCTAGTTGACCATACAATAGTGGGGAATGCCTTCACTGAGGGGCCCAAGCCTATTATTCAATACAATGCTTGACCTTTTATATACACACACACACACACACATACTCTCATGCAGACACGCTATGGCTAGACATGGCTTGAGTCTCCTTTTTAGGACACTACTCCTGCATGAAAACAGGCCACTTTAAACCTACTGACAGTCTGGATCCTTTCTGTCCTCCTAGCAGCCCATTCCTCTATTAACAAGCCTTATCTGCAAATCAAACTAAATGCTAATAAGCCCAGGCTTGATTTCAAACACTTTCCAAGCCTGCAGCCTTTTATTGCCTTTCTTTCAGAACCAAGTAGGCGATGTTTGTTTTTATGCAGATTTCTCTTGTCTCATGTGTTGCAGTAGACAGTTGATAAGTGTTTTACAGCTACTGTGTCTCATAGTGAGGGATTGAGTGATTTGTTATGGGTAAATACAAAGTGTTTGGGGTCTGAGGCAGAATTACACAGAGATTGTGTGTGTGTGTGTGTGTGTGTGAACTAACAATAGATCCTTATTCATGTTGATGACCTCATCAGCTCCACATCAAGCTTTTACTTTTTTTTTACTTTTTTCTTTCTTTTTTTTGGTGCATCTTCATAGTTAAATTCTAGATGTGATTATTATATTTTGCCAAAGTTATTAATACTAATAGTGAATCATTTAATAGTAAATATAATAATATAATAGCTATATAATAAAATATACAATGGAAAAAAATTATAATAAAAAAGCAAAAGTGCCAGGAGTAGTAATTTCTGTAATAATGGTATTATTTTTATTTACATTTTAAATTACATTTGTCTTTTAAATTTAGTATATTATACATTATTGTAGTGAGCAGTATATTTTACATATTTTACATTTTATACTTATACACTTATATTTTAATTAGTGCTGTCAAACGATTAATCGCATCCAAAATAAAAGTTTTTGTTTACATAATATATGTGTGCATACTGTGCATAGTTACTATGTATATATAAATACACAAACATGCATGTATATATTTTGAAAATATTTACATATATTTACATGCATATATGTATATTCATACAATTAATTTTATTTATAAATATATTTAATATATAAACATAACATATTTTTCTTAAATATATACATGCATGTTTGTGTATTTATATATACATAATAAATATACACAGTACACACACATATTCTGTAAACAAAAACGTTTATTTTCAATGTGATTAATCGCGATTAATCGTTTGACAGCACTAATTTTAATGTAGTTTTTTTTTTTATATTGTTTTATTTAATTTGTTTTATTTATAATTATTGTCTGTTCAGAACAACACTGTAGCACTTTGCCCAAGACAAATTTCCTTTCGGGGACAAATAAAGTTTATCCTTTATCCTTTATATAAAACTATATACAACATATAACATCATTATAAAATACAAAACTAATAATATTTTAAAAAAGACAATAATTAACTGTTCTAGTGGACAGATATTCAGAGACATCTAGTGAATATGGTGATCAGGTAGTGATCTGTGCATGTGCTCTTCAGGTTGTGTAGTTTCTCTAGCTCTTTCTCTTGCTTTCTTTCTGTAGAGACCCAGTGAATGCTGAAGTTGCAGGTCAGTCATTAAAATGATGTAGACAAAAGTGGGAAAGAAAAAAGGAAATGTATGTGTGTGACTGTTTGTCTAAATGAGTCTCTTGAGAGTTGTTTGATTGCGTGTCCAAGGTGTGTGGGAAAGCGGCCCTGTGCCCCATGTCATTAAGACTGACCTGGAAGAAAAGAAAACAATCTTTCTAACTAACCTGCAATTATATGTGGATTTATGAGCGTGTGCTTTGGTGCTTAATCTCTAACTTCTCTGAAATCCTGATTCTTTAGTGTACTTCATTAATTCTGTTTTCCTCCCTAAAGTTAAAAGGATTTGTTAGCATGCCGTGACACTTATTTGTTGATCAACTGAGGTTTCGACCTAGCCTGCAAAAACTGAAGACTCCAACTTTCTCTCTTCACTCCAAACTGTCTAGCAGCTGATTGAAAATGCAGAATATTTGTATTAGTGGTAGCAGAGACAGCTGTGTTTGTGTTTAGTATGAGAGCTGACCTCAGTACACTGAACAAACACTCAGAACAGGTTCAGTGCTGGCTAGAGATCTGTTCTTACCTGCCACACACTCCCTGTTTCTCTTTTTCTAGGATAAATCAGACCAATGCTTTTAGGATCAGACAAGCAACCCCACAGGAGAGGTTATGAGGGAAAAAGGGGGAAAAATCAATAGGGATTAGGCCTACTTTAATAAGCATCAAAAGCAATGACAGGAGAGCGAATGAGAAATAGGGGAGGAAAGAAGTTTATAAGAGGACATAGAAGAAAAAGGTCATGAGTATTAAGATAAATTATAGTCTAAAGTTGTCTTTTTTTAAATTGGAAAAAAAAAGTTGAATTGAAAAAAAAATAATAATATGAATGTCATCAATCAGGTTCATTTTTGATTAGTGACCTAAAACTGTTGGTTTATGTCCAGGTCATAACGTTAATATGAATGTGATAAATTAGCATATTTTATTAGTGATCCTAAATGTTTCTTGTTTATTTTATAACATTCTTTTTATTTTTAAATGTTTCAAAACTCAAAAAAAATGGTTTATGTTCAGGTTTAAATAAGAAAAAGTTGAATTGAAAAATTAATATGAATGTAAAAAATGTGCATATTTGATTAGTGACCTAAAATAGTGCTGAGTCTTAAATGGTTCTGATCTTATAACATTACATTTGTTTTTAGTTTTTTTACAATATGAAATTTTTTGGTGGATATCACACGTTTGGACCTCACTGTATGACAGACTATTCTGAGTTGCAAAAGATGCATTTTCACCTTTCAGAATTGCAGGAAATGGTTTGAGAAAGCATACGTGTGTGTGCGTGTGAAGGAGGAGGGTTATGACAACAGCTCCATTACACATACACACACACAACACGGGTGAGTGTGATCTGTCGGATGCAAAGAGCCCAGACCAAGTGTGAAAAGTGGAGAGGTTCAAGTGCTGTGATCGGCTGTTCATAAGCTTCACACTGGAATCTCATGGATAGATTTCGGACACTAATGAACGAACATGCCTCTCATCTGAGTTGCTTTTACCAAGTTTGTTTCCCTCATTCTTTATAAACATTTCTTATTTCTGTTAAAGTGACTAGCCATGAGTTATGTTACACTGTACACTAGAGCCCGACCGATATATCGTTTAGCCGATATGAGCCTGTCACCACTTCGACTCTTCTGTTCTTTAAAGCTTTCTGTGTGTTAACTAGAGCCCGACCGATATATCGTTTAGCCGATATGAGCCTGTCACCGATATATCGGTATCGGCGAATATGCCGCCGATACGCCGCCGTTACGGGCGGTTAAATTCGCAGTCCGGCTCCGACCGATCTAGCGATCCCGGGGGGCTACCGACGCGCGGAGGGTGGCTTTCGAGAGGGCTCCTCGAGCTGAAGGGTTCCCCAAATTTGGTGGAGATCCACCGGCGCGTTCGCGAGATAGTGACACCAGCCAACACTTTCACTTCAGTAAGGAGGTCTCTTGTTCAGGCAGCAGCATTCAAGCGTTGTCTTATTCGACCGTAAGTGCCCTGCGAAGTGGACTTCACATGATATTCCGCCATGATTCCAGTTCCAAGGGAACGTACACGTTACATTCAAAGGGCATTAAAGTGCGCGAGACGTGAATTTATATTTATTTACAGAGGTAAATTATATCACACTTCACACTTCTCTAGTAAGTTTCGTCTGTGTGTGAAGACAGTAGCGCAAATCCGTGAATAATATATTTTTACTCCCAAATATCGGTATCGGCCCCAAAAAACCCATATCGGTCGGGCTCTACTGTACACATGCATAAACACACACGCATAGATAGACAGTTGTCTGAAATGACTGTAATCCTGCAGTGACAGAGATGTTGAGCCGTCTGTGGAGTGAGAACAGAACAATAGCGTGTTAATTACTGCAGCCCACATGAGCTGCATAATCCTGATACTGTACACGTGCCAGACAGCATGGAAACCGCAAGTCTGGAATACACACACAAACACGTGCTGAGAGAATAGGCTCAAGATATAGAGGCCGGATATGGGCCGTACACAGAGAAAAGCCTCACTGTTTCAACTTGGCAGTGAGTAAAAGAGAGTAGCACACTCTTGTTTCCTCTTTCAGATTCACTTGTTACACATAAAAACATTTTAACAACCAAATGTAAGCAAGTAAAAATCAGAAATGGCCTAGAAGGGTGAGTCTGGCTTGCTGTGGGGGTGATTGGGATATTTTAGGGGGGAGGGGTGTTCAATGCATTACCTCCTCTAGTTCAGTAATCATTTGCAACCCCATTCAGGTCCAAATTCACCCACCCGTCATCCCCCCCTTCCATTCAGATCCCTCTGCACCCCCCTTATAATGAAAAGAAACAGGGTCATGGTGTGTGTGTGTAGACAATGGGGCAGATTGTGTGTGTGTGATCTATATTCCAGTGGTCTAGATTCAGTGGCTGTGTGCTAACACGGCAAGCCAGCTTATCAGTGGGAGACCTGCTCCTTCTGTCCTCCAGCAAAGACTGAGACAGATGCACACATATGTGAATGTCGAAAGTATGAACACACATGCCTGGTTACAACAGATGAAAGCAAAATATCATGAGGCCGGAGTGAGAGTTTCATTGCTCAGAGGCTGTTTTTTCATAGCCCAGGAAACTTAACTTAGTTCTTATTTATGCTAGTATCAAATAGTATCAAATGTTTCTGCTAAAATGTCTTAGATGAAAATAGACATATTTGAGACTATTGTTGACAGGTCCCATGTTGAGGGGGGGACAACCCAAAATATTCAGATTAGTGATTGGTCAGTATGGGATTCACAATGGTTTATTCTTAAACTTGTCCCCTCAGACTTGAATATTTGGTTACATTCTTGATTTTTGATATTGTGTAAATAAATACTACAGTTCAAAAGTTTGATGCCAATTTAAAAAAAATATTACTGACCTTATAGAATATAGAATTAGGTGGAGAAATTTTGAGTTCATATTGAAATCATTGACTTTTTATTGCAGACTGTAGAGGGATGTTTCTCTCAGGAGAAAAGCTGAAGAAAAAAACTCTTTTATATTTCATTGCTGTCTTGGAGAAAAAGTTCAGATGCTACAGAAATCACATTTGTATTTTTTGTACCAAAAACTAACAAAAATTGTACCAAAAACAAAAACTTTGGGATCTTGGCAAATCTTAGCACAGTTTGAGAATTTAAACTATTGAGATTTCATCCTTGACTCTAGAAGAGACACATAGTAGTTTACAGGAGTCTTTTTCTTAGAAGAACAATCTAAGACTTTATCAAAACTCTCCATTTCATCTAATTGCGGCCTAGAAGAAAAAATTAAGCGATTAAAGAGATTTCTTTGGCGATTTTTCGTTCCTATGAGCCTGTATTAGAGTAGAAGCAGGGCGGATGCTTCGGATGAACTGTACCGGAGAGCTCCTTGGTAACCAAAGCACAAATGAACAGAGGGGCATATACTAAACCTTTCCCTCCAAGCCCCAGGGAGTGAGTGAGTGTGTGTGTTTGTGTGTGTGTGAGTGTGTAAGGGAGGAGGAGGTGTTTCCCAGGGTTGGGTTGAGGGTATGTGTATATGTAGGAGGGGCTCATTGTGGAGTCGATAAGCGTTGCTCAAATGGGGAGAGGCGCATACTGACTTGTTGGTAAGAGGACACAGGTTTGTCAACACACACTACTCTTCCAGCGCTCCTGTGTACTGGGAGGCCGTGACAATTGTACACCGGGTCCACCTGCCTCTCACACTGGAATAATGGTGTTCATTGGGACTTCGCTCAAGTCAGTCATTAAATACTTCAAACGCAAGGGTAAGAACTCTTTGACCATGTTCCTTCAGTGCTGTCTGATGAAGATCAAACAGGTTTCTGGTTAGTTTTGTGAACTTGTTTGAGTAGCTATGTGTTTTATTGATCTGTCAGCTAGTGGTTTATTTTAAATTTAAGTGATTTCATTGAATGTGGCAGATTGTGTGGCAGATCAGTACTTTGATTGTCAGGTGTGTAAGTTCAGAGTTCGTAAAGAGCTGTAAATCTGTATCGCAACATGGACAGATGAGTCATTTCCTGTACACTTAATAGACAAACCTGTTAACACCTTGATGCTCTTTATGATGACCAGAGAATGACCTTTTCACGCATAAATTGTGGTTGTGTGCATATTTTATTATACCTACTCTGGTTTCAAATATTTGCATTAGGCATAGCACAATATATTAGTAACATATCAGTCATCAGTCGGTAATATATTACAAAAAATGCTATTTAATTTATCTGTATTGGTCAATATTAAATTGTACTATGTGACTATGTGCATGCTCAGTTCCCTCCTAGTTTTAAATTTAGATTACTTTTGGCCTTCATCGCATTTTCTCTTAAAGTTAATCTTTAATAATACTAGTTTTAATAACACTGTTAAATTTAATCTTTTTCAGATCCCAGAATATTTCATTCAATATTATTATAATATAGAAATCGTGTGTTAGAAAAATAGAAATGAAAAAATACAAAATATGTTACGAATATTGTAAATTAATATTTAAAAATATTTTAATGTCTTAACTGTATTAATAATTATTTATTGTCTGTGCATCACTAATCAACATAGTCACAATTTGTGATCTACTAAAACCTTTAGTTCATTGCCATTAAATGCTTTAATTAATAAGATTACATTAAATAGCATGCTTTCATATAACATAATCCATTATTAATTATAATTTTTAATAAATAGTTAGTCTCAGTAGTACAGAGCGTAATAAACTTTAAAAAAAAATTATTATTCATTTTTAATAATGCTAATTTCTTTTCTGAGCCGCCAAAATTTGGTGGATGAGCTCATCCATATTCCAGTGTTACACGTGGTGGATGGTGACTGCAAAGTGTGTGTGTTTTGTGTGGATACGAGCAGGACCAGAGGGATTATGGGAGTTTTTAATAGGCTGATTCTGAGTGCTAAGCTCAGGCTGATGTGGAGATTGATGTTGGGCACAATGCAGGTTTTTGTTCCTGCTGCCGCTCTCCTCACTCCCTGCGAGCACACAGACAGGTTTTAATGGGTTGTGGACTGGGCTATCTGAGTGGGAGTGTGTGTATTGCCTATTCTGGAATCAACTGATATTTATTGTAGGCACTTCACAAGAGCTTGCTCGCTCACTTTTATCTCTCCCACTGAGTATGAAGGTTGTTTAAATGCTTTTTGTGTATCTGGTTTTGTTGTCCAGCAAATGGTATTGTTGGTAGAATGAATAAATGTGTTTAGGTATGCTTTTTGCTTTTTTTTCTGCCATGTGTGCAGGAGAACTTTTTGAAAACAGTTGTTATTTTTGCAATTTGCATAAATTGGTAACATAAATTGTGCACTTTATGCACATGCCAAGAATTAAGGATAGAACTCGAATGATGTTCCAGTTCTGTGGAATTCTGTTTGTGCAGATTTTGCGTTGGTCTGGTTATGTGACAGAGTGAGCTGGGGGTTGTGACGGTGAGGACATTTTCCCACCGGTTAATCGACGTGTGACAACATTGGTAATACCGGTATCACCGCGGGAGCGGGGGCGTTCCCTCTTTTCCTTGCTTTCCTTCACTTTTAAATAGCTTGTAAAAACGGCATGCGCATTTTACTTTCACTTTCAAATAGCGGCAATTCGGAGTAAATGAATTGTTCATTTTTAGTTTGTTTGAATTTTCCCTCTTTTCCTCGCTTTCCTTCGCTTTTAAATAGCTTAAAAGCGCCGTGCGCATTTTACTTTCACTTTCGAATTAGCGGCAATTCTGCGCCAATTGCTTGAATGCAACAACAAAATACAACGTCAAACTAATTTTAGCGTATATATAAAACATAGAACTTTTATTAACAAAACAAAAAATCCAAAATATTGCCAAACAGGCACTTTTGCATTTAGTTTCTAAACTAAATCATCCGCGATCGTCTTGTCTGTCTCACCCCACTCTTCTTGTCAGTCAGCTCGACTCACTGGATAAATGAAATCTGATCTGTGATGCGACTGTCATTCGGCACGCTGCATTGAGCAGCCGCGTTCAGTTTTTAATTGTAGTGTCTGTTCTTTTACTGAACTAAATTATTTTTATTACTATAAAAAATCAAAACGCCAGTGGGGGTCGGTGACGCGGTGGGCAAGTGACGTAACCGGTGTTGCGGCTTAACACCGGTATCACCGTCAGCACCGTCTATCGCGGCAAGCCTAGTTAGATGAAGCCATGATCACATAACATTTAGGTACTAACCCGAGGCAAACTCAACGCATCAATATTTCCGACTGTGGACTCATTCCAGGGACAAGCCGGTGATTAGATTTTTGTTCAAAATGCTTAATAATACACAGCTAAAAGCTAAATGCCTCTGCTCTTTTGACTTGATGTTTGGTGGCCTCACAGACTTTAAACAGTTAATTTATGTCCTAAACAAGAGAGATCATGTGAACCTGCAGCACTTGTTAGATGATTGTGTCATTCACGGCTGTATTTGTAACGTGTGTTTTTCTGCAGTACTAAATGCCCTCTGCATCCTCCCTTGTGTTTGTCTGCTTTGTTCTGTCTGATGTCTGCACATTTACAGATGATGCCTTTGAGGAGAAAGTGTCTCTTTGAAGCCCACAATTGATTTGAACAACAATAAATTCAAAGGCTCAGTGTTGTGGTCAATAAACAGAGAAAAACCTGGAGGGGGAATGAAAAAACATGTTTTCACACTTTGATTGCAAGTTTGATTGCTTGAGTTTGATTCCAGCACCTTCCCCCTGTCCCACTGGTGTCTTTTCATGTTGTACTTTTGGATCCAAACTTCTGTACGTTAACATAATACTTTTACTCACCAAGGATGCATTAAATTAATCAAAAGTGACAGTGACATCATGGTTTCCAGAAAAATATTCAAAAGTATAACTGTTTTGGCTGCTGAAAAGTCTGCTTTAAATATATTAGAAAATACTTTGTTATTATTATTTTTCTAATTATATATCATGTTACTGTTTATTTTACTGTATTTTTGATCAAATCAATGCAGCCTTGGTGAATAACAAGACTTCTTTCAAAAACATTTTTTTTAAATGTACAAATTAATTAAACATGTAATTATTAAATTGTAATTATATTTATTATTCTGTATTTTTATTCGATTTGATTATTATTTTATCTATTTTATTACTTTTTTGTTTAGTTTTTAGGGTTATAATTTTATTTTATTTATTTGTTTCTTTTTATTTATTTATTTTTTATTTTCAAATTGAAAACTAAATAAAAAAAAATCTCCTACACAGAAATCTCCTGTGCAGAAGCCCTTGGTAGATTAATTTGCAGTCACACATCAGTATGTGTTAGTCTCTCTGAAGAGTAAGAAAGCACTTCTATATTGAAAGTCCTGATGACTTATGAATAAACACAATGGCCTCCTGCGGGCTCTTCTTCTCAGTCTGGCAGCTCTCACATGATGGGCCATCACGGCCTAACGGCCCAGTGCCACCTGTGCACACACAGCTTCTCACACCTGTGAGAAAACTCCCACCACTGCTCCTTCTACTTCCTCTCACGTTAAAGCGACCAGCCTGTTGTTTTTGTTTGTTTGCTGTCGGGACAGCTGGGGGTTCAAGCTCCAGGGGTCTTTCCTCCAAGAATTCATCTTTACCTCATAGCCCATTTGCACCTCGTCAAGCTGGTCTTCTTGTTCACTTTAAGTCACTCTCTGGTTCAAGTTTTTAGGGTTCACTCAGTTAAGTTTTAACACAAGATTGTAGCCAACTTTAGAACAAAATGAAAGCCTTCAAGAGTCCTTTTGGCTTTGTTTTGACTCACAGTTAGTCCACAAATGGACACAAATGGTCGCTATTACTTGCATTTGGTTATATGCGCATGTTCTTTGCATTAGGTGGCATGAGTTTAGCTACAAGTAAACAGGTATGTTCAATGTTTATTGCGGCATATAAATAATTTTTAACCTTTGTGTGTTTTTTTAGCTGTATCTAATCTGGATGAAGAGAAAAAGTGGACTGTGCACTACACGGCTCCATGGCACCAGCAGGAGAACGTCTTTCTGCCGGGCTCCAGACCGGCCTGCGTGGAAGACCTGCACCGCCAGGCCAAAGTGAACCTGAAAACGGCTCTCAGAGGTAAGAGCTTCACACCTTACACACCAGAATCAACTTCGAACCTGCTGCAGCTCTCATGACATCAGCATTGCTATGGAACAAACACACTGAGCAGCAGGTGAACGGGCCCATGATGTCATTCATGCTCACTGGACACCTGTGAAATGGCCTGCTAGTGACATCCAGGGGTCGATTTAGCAGTACAGATCAAGGTTTGATTAGCAGATTTTGGCCTAGACTTTAACTGTAAACCGAGACTGATCTAGCTGTGCAGGTGGCTGATGTAAAGCCTGATTAATTATACAGGAACAGGCGTGTAGGTCATATTACTATAATAGAGACTGCAGGCCTTCAGATGGCAGAAAGGAAGACTGGAAGACACATGAAAACAGGTAGATCTGTACCATCAAACACTTTTCCCAATGCTGTTGTTCTCACTCACATTTTCTTTTCTGGCAGTCTCTCTTTGATTATGAAAAAAGTTAGTGCTTAAACACTTTTTATGACAAGTTAAACAAATTTTTTTTAAATGTTTAAACTATTTTTCAATCATGCACTTACAGTTTTGATATTTTAATGCAAGAATAAGACTTAAAAAACATTGCTCTGTTTGTTTAAGCATCTTGACCAGCCCGACACAGCAATTGTGAGAATTAGTTTTTTTTTGGCAAATGGTGAATGAACGCCATTTGAATGAACCTGTTTGCAAAACAACTCAATATTTTTGCAATTCGGTTTGGTGCCGTTAGTGGCACAGAAATAACACACTTCAGCTGTTTAATGGGGTGCATCACACAGCTGCAGTGCAGTGTCATAAAATGAAAGTCAGGAAATTAGGAAAGACATGCAGCAGATGAGCGAGTGTTTGTCAGCAGAGAGACTGCTGGATTCAGCTGACTGGATGATTGAAGGGATTGTGAGATGTGTACCAAGGGAACGTAGCTGCCATCTGCAACAGTTAGCTTAAAAAGCCAGTATGATGCAGTCTGCACATTGTCAAAGACGCACACAAACATACAGAGCAGAACACATCTCAGTCTACTCTTTTCTAATCTCTTTACCAAGCCTGTCTAACAGCAACCATACTTTTTTTTGTAAAGTTAGTGTAAAGGCACTAAATAAAATTGGAATTGAATTGTTTTGTTATTAGTTGAATCAAACAATTTCTCTTGACGTTGTTCCTTATTTTCATTATTAAAAATGGTGCGTTCACTCTCAGACCACTAGAGGGAGCCAAATAAACACTATCTACTTCTATGCTTCAATTCATGTTTGAAAGTTCTTAAAAACTTCCTTTCAAACTTGTCCTGATGTATCTGCTCTGTTCCCACAGAATGTGATAAACTAAGAAAAGATGGCTTCCGCAGCTCACAGTACTACTCACAGGGGCCCACCTTCTCAGGCTCCACAAACTCCCAACATGAGGACGAGGATATCGAAGATGATGATGCTGATAAAAAGGTAGGCATATTTAAAAAAAGATTTTCTGGTTATTAGTATTGGTTTTAAACAGATTTAATAATATAGTTTATAGTATGTTTACATATACTGCATGTATATGTACTAAATATGTAGCTACTACAATAATTTAACGCATTTTATATATAGTTCAAAAAATGCTTTTATCTATGCCAGGTTTCAATGTACTAAAACATTTTCCAGTGTTTTTCGCTGTATATTTTAATGTTTTGATGCCTGATTTAAAAGAAAAAAAAACATGAATTCAACTGGTGTTAAGTGTATTATTTGTTAGAATAGATCTACAATATTTGCCATCATATTAATTATTGGCCATAAAAAGAATGATCTGTTATAAAATCAGTACAGAACGTGTCTGTGATTTTTTTTTTTTTCCCAACCCAAATGCATAACCCTAAACACTGACTGTGTAGCAGCCTGTAGGGTTTGGCTACCCTCTGCTGGAGAGAGTGTCTGCCTGCAGATGGGTTCTGGGTACTGAATCACAACCTCCCACATGTGCCTCTGTGGAGTTCCTGCCTCAGTTCTTCAGTATCTCTGCTGGCTTCATTAATGTTGTCAGCCATGTGTGGCCCCATTATGAGAGCTGAACCCCAGGAGACTGGCACTCTAATGAAACTATTACTTAGAATGTGCTAGAAAGCAACGACTGCGCTTGTGTTATTTACTGAGATTTTTGTTCTACAAAGCTGCTGTTCAGCCTGTGCGCATTGAACATGGGTTTGAAAGAAAATGACTTTTAATGATTGGATTCAAAAATTATGTGGTTTTGTTTATAGCACGGCAATCTTAACCTTGCCCTCATTCTCCCTCATTTCTTTATCGCTCCTAATCACACTGCGTTCAGGGGCCCTGGAAAGGTCTGACCCTGAAAAAGCAAAGATTCAGGGATCCTTTTGTGCTCCTACTACCCTTAGCCCTCCCTAAAGGATCCCATGCCCTTTTAACCTTCTTTACCACCCTAGACCTGCTTTCCCAGCCCATTGTTTACAGTGCTGGACTGGTCTTATACTTATGTTACGCTTTCCTTTTACTTATGTTTCTCTTTCCTTTTTCTTGTCCTTTTTTTTTCTTTTTTTTCTTCTCTTTTTTTCACATTTCAAGATGTTTTTTCCATGGCTTAACATCATATACATAAAAATTGTTTGCTGCTTTTGAAAAGGCTTTTGTTGCTTTGTTATTTTTGGTTTTAAATTTAAAAATTAATTTAATTATTTTATTGGAGCAAGCTTTTGTAGAAGTAGTCACTTGTCATTCCACTCTGACTGATTTTTTTTTCACACGTTTTCATTTTTTTCTGCTTGCTTATATCTATAAGCCCCCTGCAGTCATGAAACTCACTGTATTTTCACCTCTTTTCCAGTCCACAGCATCTTCAGGAGAGGAAGAGAAAGACACCTGCCAAATGAGAGCACAGAGTCCAGTGCAGGTGGAGGTGGTTGAGGTTGGTGGACAAATGTCACGGTCCAAAGCTCCGCCCCTGCCCACTCCAGAAGAGAAGATGAGGCAGCAGGCTCAGGCTGTTCTCACAGATATTGTCCCCATCAATGTCACAGGTAAGAAATACATCCCGTCAGCTGTCAGTCAAACCAGCCAGCACTGCAGAAATGTTAAAAGTGTCACTTCCATGCTGTGTCTTCGATGTGTCCATATGTTTGTCAGCAGTGTTGGGAGTAACGCATTACAAAAGTAATAATATTACAGTAGTATATTACTTTTTGCTGTAATGCAGTAATATAACGCATTACTAATCAAATTTGGGTAATATTATTACTCGTTACAATCTCAGTAACGCAAGTTACAACAACATATTTTAACTCAAAATTAAACAAAAATTTAACTCAAAACACCTCAAAACAGCCCCAGAGAAAAAATTCCGCGGGTAAAATAGTTTGTCTATTTCCTGTTGCTGGAATTAAATGGTTGAGATGACTGCAGAGACGGATTCTACATTTGTGAGATGGACACACTCCTGTTATTTTCAGTTAATCGGAGAAAAGGATAAGAATGCATAGTCAGGTGCAATATGTGCGACACCAAACTCTCAACATGGAGAAATAGCACGAGAAAAACCTGGAAACACCTGGACTGGTGCCACTAACACTAATCTATCGGAGAGAGCTGCGGGGTCGGAGAAGTGAAAAAAGGCGGCGGATGAGCGCAGACCAGCAACAAAAATTAAGTTTAACTAAAAATAACAAAATCTGTTTTTATTAAATCATAGTCTATATATAAAATGAATGAATATGCAAAATATTTGACTTAGCCTAATTAACAGATTAACAAAACGAAAGGAAAAGACTGAGAGATAGGCTATGCTGCTGAGTTTGGTTCATATGCTATTTGTGTGGCGCGGCGCTCTACAAAAGTCCACGGAAAGGAAACCGAGATGACAGAAATAAAGTAAACACATTGCAGTTTCTGTATGACCAAAAATAACAGTATTTTTTTGTTGTTTGTTTACGCTGTTCGATCGCGCTGGCGCCTCACGCACACACAACATTGCAAACGTTGCAGCCTGTTCATTATCAGAATAAAATACAGTCAACCAAACATATAGATACACTGTTTAATTTAAATAGTGCGTAGCCTAATCTGTGCCGATCAGCCTGAGCTCGGGCCAAACACACATTTGCTCATGTGACGAGGATGTTTTTTAAGTGCGTTAAGTAAGCTTGGTTTACATAATAAATAATAGTTTAGCATTCAAATATATCGCAAATATGGACACATTTAATTGGATTAATGCCGAATGAGAGAGGTAGGCTGCGCGAGAACGCCGTTTGCTTTCAGTTTCGCATTGAATTAGCCTAATTCATTTTGGTTTGTTTAGCAACTTATATTTTTCATTCTTGTTTTCTTCTGAAACCGTTCAAAATAGCCTATAGGCTAGGTATTGTGTTTATTGTTTGTACATGATAATATTTCGCTTTATTTACCGGTGTTATTTATGAATGTAATAATGCGATTTGTGCTTATATATTTTTTAACCTAAACTGCAACGTAACATTAATGTAGACCTACATACCGGTATCTAAATATGATTTCATATATTTTATGCTATATATACCTACCACATTACCCTCCACTGGATGTAGAATGAGCAGCAATAAACCACATTTTGGCGTTTTATAATACTTTTGTGGATATTTTGGTGAAAGTAACTCAAAAGTAGTGTAACGCATTACAATTCAGAGACAGTAATATTGTAATGTAACTAATTACTTTCAAAAGACAGTAACTAGTAATATATAATGTATTACATTTTGGAAGTAACTTGCCCAACTCTGTTTGTCAGTCTAGAATTCATATAGTTGGTCTGTGTGTTACACTCATAGTTTTTTCAAAATCTTAGAATTTGTAACTGGATTTTATCTGTAATTCCTAATAACTTTTTCCTAACTGATATGTCTGTTTCTAACATTTGAGTACTGCATGCATGACCACTACTTACCTGTTCTGGGTATATAACCACGTGGATAGATCTAATATGAATGTGTCTGAGTGCATTAACAGTTCTCATATTAACAGTTCTGACATTTCCTTCTCTCTCTTTGGCCTTTGAGAGTATCTTCTTGAGCATTAAATCTCCCTGCCAATTCAGCTGTGCATCACTGTGAAGTACACACTCACACACACCTTATCCAAAAGAACACAGTCTCACCTACGACATAGTCTCTTCCTCTGACAGAATAAGCTCTGAATTTCCAATCCCTTCTGAACTTCACTATGACTCAGGAAGAAGCTGCATTAGACTTTAAAGCACACACACATACACAAGCCCACACTAATTCAGTCTGTCAGCTCCGTGACTTAGTCAGACATCCCAGCGTGCTGAAGCTTAGTCAACAGTGCCCAGTCTCTGGAGTTCCCTTGCTTTTGCAGTGCTACAGCACATCTTACAGCACAAAAGTGCTTTTATAGATAAAATCCTGTTTCTAATATTATATTTCAAATACTTCATATAGAGTGAGAAGAGAACTTTCTATTTAGATCTAGGATCCCCCTAGTATACCACAGATCAGAGCTGTATCCCCCATACAGCCTTGCAAAGGCAAGTGCAGTTTGCATGCATATATTGTCCACCCAATCTTGAACATAGTTACATTCTTGACACAGACACACTTAAACATAATTGAGTGTAGATATGTGTGCAGTTTTGTCTTTGTCTTTGGTTTTCACATCATTTGCTTGTGCAGAATGTGTGTGGCTTTGCATAAAAGTTGTACTGGAACTGGATGTGTGTGTGCGCTGCATGTGTGATGCATGTATGTTACTAACTGGCCCTTTTGCCTGTCTGCCCTCGTCAACTGGTCTCCAGGGGAGACGTTTGACAGGCAGGCCAGCATCCGGCGCTCCCTAATAAACACTGACACTCTGGTCCGTCGGCCCAAGAAGGTTAAGCGGAGAAAGACTATTTCAGGGGTGCCTGACCGCGTCCAACAGGAACTAGGTATGGTATGGCTTTGCCAGCTTGCTCTGCTGCTGCTCCTGCCTCATTTGTTTCCATTTAGATGAGTTTCTTGTAGTACTGTAGTTGTCATGACCATCTAATGTAGTTTGACATGAACGTGCCTCATTCCTATCTCAATGCATTTTCTTTGCATTGATTTTAGAAATCTTAGAATTATCCTAATCTGAGCTCTTTCTCTATCCAAAATAAATCTATTCCTATTTAAAATTACTGTCTCAAGAGTCTATTCTCAACTCATGTATTGATTTGCTAATCATAACAAAATCTCTCGTGCCCTAAATGGGGATTTTGTTTTACTTCTCTTTTCACTGAGTCTTTGCATGCATTCTCTTAACACTCTCTGTTATATAATCTCAGCATCCAACAGCTGCATCCAGCGGCATTCCATTTCCCACCACTCCCCTGGGTCGTGGTCCCTGATTCTGTTTAGTTTGCTTCCTGTTAGTGTATGTGAGTACTGATTTCTGAGCCATTGTTGGAGATGGCATACTACATTTTGCTTTGCAGCCAACTGAAGCCACTGCATAATCCCCTGTTCAGATTCCTCTGGCAAAACACTATCAGGGAAGTAATAGAGGGGGAGGGAAGAGGTAAAAAGACATAGTAGAAGAAGGAAAATTGCAGATAGTCATAGTTGGGTGTGTATTATGAGCAAGTATATTCATATATATATATATCCATTTTCAATAACACTATCATACTGTTAAAGGGGTCATATGATGCGATTTCAAGTTTTCCTTTCTCTTTGAAGTGTTACAAGCTGTTCGTGAATAGATAAGATCCCTAAAGTTGCAAAGACTAAAGTCTCAAACCCAAAGATATATTTTTTATAAAAGTTAAGACTCGTCCACGCCCTCCTAAAACGCCTCGTTTAAACACGCCCCCACATGTCTACATCAGTGTGTGGGAAGATTTGCATAACACCGGCCAAATGTATACGCAAAGAAAGAAGGCGGAACTTTGATTCTCGCTGTAGTATTGTTGCCGCTGCCATGTCGTAGAGACGCTGTGTGTTTCGTTGTGAAAGCAAAACTACTTTGTTTGGTCTTCCAAAAGAGGACACAACTAGAAATCAGTGGTTCAGTTGTATTTACAACACTGTTCCAGAACAGTTCAAACCAAATATTCAGATGTGTGCAATGCATTTTACGGAGGACGAGGACTGTTTCCTGGGAGAGTAGTCTACAATGCCGGTGTTCCGGTGAATTCAGTTCCCCTGTTTCCCCTTCGGCGCGCATGCTGACCCTATACAGTCTATGATGCTGACAAATAATGCTGACTCGCAGCCTGTAAGTATGTTTTCATATTTAAAGGATTTGCCACTGACGATTCAAACGCGAGTTTTGAGCAGTGTAGAGTAGCGCTTGTTGTTTGTCGTTTCTCCGATCACAAATGCAGACATGGTTTTATGTTTACGCGGCGCGATGCAACGCAATGCGTAAAAAGACATTATAAGTAATTATAATCAGTAATTATGTCCCCACTGGATGCAACAAATTCCTCGTTTCTAATGGGTTTTATTGGTTTTGTCTCGTTGCGCTTTGCAAAAATCGACGCGTTTCAGAAAGGCGGGGCATAGAGGAGAAATAATAATGTAAAGTATGTGGAAAATAATGTGTTTTTTGAAACTTAAACCGCATAAACACATTTCATTACATCAAATACACAAAATAATGTTATTTTTTAGCAATGTCATATGACCCCTTTAAAATGCCATTTCTGTTTGCGCACATGCATGATTATGGGGATTGTGGAAAGGGCATTCTGCATCACTTTTCGTGTTTTCTATTTGTAGATATGCTTTTAATCAACCCTTCTTTATCAGAACAGATGGGTGTGGGGGAGAAAGCTCTTTAAAGATCTTTTGCTGATAGCGAAGCACAATAAATCTTCATTAAGTCCCATTCTGTTTATATATGCAGGGGTAAGGGCTAACTTCATGCACCAGTGTCATATCTCTGGGTCTAAAACTAAAGTTGATCTGATAGAAATGCTTTTGAGACTAGTCTCTGTCTGGTGGTTAGAATGTCATGATTACTTTTGTATGGTAATTTATTCACTAACAGTGAGCATGACATGCAAGGTTGCACTCTGCGGTGTGTATGATGGTAACAGGAGGCATAACGCATTAACAGCCTGTGGTTTTCAACTAAACTCTAAACGTGTTTGCATGCATATATGAATAAGCCCATAAATATGTGTGGTTACACCATGCTACACCATGTGCCTGTCCCCCTTTCGAGCACCAGCTAAGATCCTTGATTTAGTGCACACACTCTCATTGACACTCAGGAATGGACAACATATTTGGTACCAGCCATTAAGTTATCAGTCTTCATCAAAGTTTCCAGAAGTCATCAACATGCCACATGTGGCTGCAGCTAATCAAATTAATTAGCTCTCAGTAGAGAGGGTTAATCTGATTGGCAGCTCATGTCACAAAGAGATGGAAGGGAGGGAAACAAAGAAACAAACAGCTGTAGTATTTGTCATAATTGTCTCTTTTCTGTTTTCTCTGCAGCGGCTAAAGGGCGTGGAGGAGAGCTTCGGCCACAGTCCATGCTTATCCCTGGACAGTATTCAACACTTGGGCGAGTCATAAATGGGAATTCAACTCTCCGTCAATCTATAACAAAGGATTCTGGCTGCCAGACTGAGGATGTGAAAATCGTCCCACCCTCTGTGAGGAGAATACGGGCTCAGAAGGGCCAAGGAATTGCTGCTCAGATGGCTGGCATCTCCACCTCTGCCACAAGCATCTCTTCTGTTTCTGATGGGAGCTCCCCTGGAAATTCAATTGTTGTAATGGCTCCACAGTTTGGCAATGATATCCAACGTTTTCACAGCTTGCCACGAGGTGCACGGGTCTCTCTTAACGCAGAGCCCCTTTACAGTAGCACCCCTTTCCGGCAAGAAGACTCCACTGCAAAAGCAACTCAGCAGATTAGAAAATTACAAGTAGATGATACTGTGGTGCACATGAGGAATGCCCCCAGGGTATGCACCCAAGCACGGCCAAAATCTCAGGAGTTGAGAGGTACTCAAAGGGAGTGGGGATCTGTCTCGAGTCCAGCCTGTGTAGTTTCTCCACATGCAGCCTACTCAACCTCCCTTATACCCAATGCTACTCTATCATGCTCTGCTGAGGTTATTGCACTTCACACCACATCAAGCCCTGGCCAGAGCCCACTTGCTGGGTCACCGTACACTAAAGCTAGACCTCTTAGCATGGTCTCAGCTGTCAACAGTGAGAGCACCAGTAGTGTGGGCACAGGATCACACACACCAGAAGCTGGCATGAAGGATACCTGCAGTGAGACTGGCCAGTCTGATAGCAGTTTGCACAGCCACAGCACCCTTGCTGCAGGAACATTGTCTTCAGAAGAGCAATGGATTTACGACACTCCTGAGAATGTCTTGCCCAGAAGGACACTATCTTCCAGCTGCTCAACACCCGTAAATAATCTCTATAGTAGCCTTGAACGCTCCTCAAAAGGCACAGACTCTAGTTCGCTCTACTCAATGGACAATGATGGCTACTACACTTCCATGCATCTGGATTCAGGCCTTAGGTCAAGGAGCCAGGGTAGCGGCCATGGTCATGGCATAGGAGGAAGAACGGCAAGACACAGTATGTACGAGTGCCTGGGTCAGCAAGAAGACCAAAACAGCTTGTACAGTGACCGGTCACTGTCACGTTCCATTTCTCTACGCAAGCCTAAGAAACCACCTCTTCCACCAGCACGCACAGACTCTCTACGACGAAAGCCTAAGAAAGACAGTTCTCCCACTGCCAATATTGGACAGTCAGATATTAGCAATGGTCCTCGATTCTGGCTGCCAGACTGAGGATGTGAAAATCGTCCCACCCTCTGTGAGGAGAATACGGGCTCAGAAGGGCCAAGGAATTGCTGCTCAGATGGCTGGCATCTCCACCTCTGCCACAAGCATCTCTTCTGTTTCTGATGGGAGCTCCCCTGGAAATTCAATTGTTGTAATGGCTCCACAGTTTGGCAATGATATCCAACGTTTTCACAGCTTGCCACGAGGTGCACGGGTCTCTCTTAACGCAGAGCCCCTTTACAGTAGCACCCCTTTCCGGCAAGAAGACTCCACTGCAAAAGCAACTCAGCAGATTAGAAAATTACAAGTAGATGATACTGTGGTGCACATGAGGAATGCCCCCAGGGTATGCACCCAAGCACGGCCAAAATCTCAGGAGTTGAGAGGTACTCAAAGGGAGTGGGGATCTGTCTCGAGTCCAGCCTGTGTAGTTTCTCCACATGCAGCCTACTCAACCTCCCTTATACCCAATGCTACTCTATCATGCTCTGCTGAGGTTATTGCACTTCACACCACATCAAGCCCTGGCCAGAGCCCACTTGCTGGGTCACCGTACACTAAAGCTAGACCTCTTAGCATGGTCTCAGCTGTCAACAGTGAGAGCACCAGTAGTGTGGGCACAGGATCACACACACCAGAAGCTGGCATGAAGGATACCTGCAGTGAGACTGGCCAGTCTGATAGCAGTTTGCACAGCCACAGCACCCTTGCTGCAGGAACATTGTCTTCAGAAGAGCAATGGATTTACGACACTCCTGAGAATGTCTTGCCCAGAAGGACACTATCTTCCAGCTGCTCAACACCCGTAAATAATCTCTATAGTAGCCTTGAACGCTCCTCAAAAGGCACAGACTCTAGTTCGCTCTACTCAATGGACAATGATGGCTACTACACTTCCATGCATCTGGATTCAGGCCTTAGGTCAAGGAGCCAGGGTAGCGGCCATTGTCATGGCATAGGAGGAAGAGCGGCAAGACACAGTATGTATGTGTGCCTGGGTCAGCAAGAAGACCGAAACAGCATGTACAGTGACCGTTCACTGTCACGTTCCATTTCTCTACGCAAACCTAAGAAACCACCTCTTCCACCAGCACGCACAGACTCTCTACGACGAAAGCCTAAGAAAGACAGTTCTCCCACTGCCAATATTGGACAGTCAGATATTAGCAATGGTCCTCTTCTCAATGAGTCATTGATTGCCACGCTCCAACAGTCACTTCAGAATGGGCTAAAAGGCAAAGGGTCCTCCACCTCACCGTCTCACAGTCCTTGTAGTGATTATGAGGAGCCCTGGATGCTTCGTTCCAGGAGTCAGAGCAGCATCAGTGCAGGCAGTAGTGGTGTATCAGCTACAGGGATGGCCCATGTGTACTCCATTTGTCACATCACACCTTCTCATAGTGACACTAGTAGCCTCCGTTCTGATTATGCAGACTCCTGGGGCTACTACATGGAGTACCCTCATCCATCTGGAGATCAGACACAGTCACCATGCACCAATACACTTTCTGCTGGACAAGTGGTTGAAATGGCAAATGCAAAAGGCTTCTACAATGGTAACCAGGCTGATCTTCCTCCTGCTCAGGAAGGAAGTGATGTGTGTGTTAAGCCCAGAACAGGCACCTCATCACCCGATAGGTTACATCGGTTGACTTCTCCATCAAGTGGATACTCGAGTCAATCCAACACTCCAACAGCTGGCACTCCTGTTCCCTCTTTCATGAGATGCATGTCCCCATCAGGCAAGCCCAAACCCAGAGTGCCTGAAAGAAAATCATCCTTGCTTTCATCTGTATCCATATCATCTTCTTCCACTTCTCTTTCCTCCAACACCTCTGATTCCAACAGGAACAATGTTCCTCCTCCACCTCCTCTTCCAGCTGGCCCTGTGGCTCTTGCACCTTTTAATCCTCCATCCTTTCCTCCTCCCATTCCACCCTCCAGCCCTGTGTGCACTATAGACCAGAAATGTCCTCCTCCGCCACCTCCTTTACCCACAACCCCCCATCAACAAGCATCCATGAGCCCTCCTTACATCAATTCCTCCCCTGAATTTCCACCGCCTCCACCTCCAGAGGTGTTGACTGACCCTGTCTTGTCAAGCCTCAATAGTTCTTTCAGTCCTCCACCACCACCACTGCCTGCTTGTTCTACCATCCCTGCTTATTCTCCACCCCAAAATCAACACCTACCCAGCTTGACACCACCTACACCTTCCTCTGCTTGCTTAAAGGAAATTAAAGGTAGCCTAAAACCAGTGAACATAGAAAGAAAACCAGTGTCCCCTCACTCTGAGGAGCCTAGTAAGATTGGCATGCCTCTCATCACCCCTTTTGCCCTTCAGAGTGTGCAGCTTCGGCCAGCAAAACGGCCAGAAAACAATGGAGTTAGCCAGTTAGCCAGACCCCAATCCCCAGAGAAGCCTCAAAAACCAGGGCATCCCACAGTTTCTCAGGGCATCCTTTGCATACCTCCAAATGTAAGGCCATCATCTCCAC
Organism: Sinocyclocheilus anshuiensis; assembly: GCF_001515605.1. Classification (NCBI taxonomy): domain Eukaryota; kingdom Metazoa; phylum Chordata; class Actinopteri; order Cypriniformes; family Cyprinidae; genus Sinocyclocheilus; species Sinocyclocheilus anshuiensis. The sequence goes on along the minus strand of NW_015553274.1, from coordinate 17,362 downwards.
AGAAAAAACTCTCCATCCAGCACAGTCAGGATAGCCATGCTGAAGAAAAACCTGACGGTGTAATATCACATTCTGAACAGACATCCTGCCTTACAAATGGTTCCATAGATCTTGATGAGGTTAAGGCCACAGCTGAAGTAGATGATCTTGAGACTGTCCTTGCATCACCCGCAGAAACACCACAAAATACTACACCCAAGAAGAAGCCTCCTGTGGTCTCCAAAAAGCCCAAGTTTTCTCTCATCTTTTCCTCAGTGGATCATGTCAGTGATTTGCAAGGTGCTCAGAAAGACGATAACATCTCTACAACTACAGCTGAAGATCTGGACCCCACACCTGTGCCAGAACAGGAAGAAAAGACAACTGAGAAGGATAGCATTGACATTTCTTCACCTCCTGAGGAGATAAGAGACATTTCTCCCACAAGTGGTGAAGCTCGGGAGTTCTCCCAGACTCCTGGTACCATCATTCCTGATACAGACAAGGGCACCTCTGAAGCAGAGGACGAAGAAAGAGATGATGAAGATGTAACCAGCAGCACAGGATCTTTTGGCTCTAAAAATGATGAAAGTGGTGAGTTAGATTTTCCTAATTTTACTCTGTGGGGTTGGAGATAATTTATAATACTGGATGACACAAAATCATACAATTTTAAATACTCTGGCCTTTTTAAAGAGTCAGAGACACTATTGGATGACATTGTGATCTTAAGCTCTAAATTACATAAAGAGAGATGATAGGAACAAGGGGATGCATATTGGCACTTCAGCTTGTATTAAAATAGCATTGTAAAGAAGAAGAGAGTGCATTTGTGCATGTAAATCAATAGGTGGCTGATTTTGCTCACCTCCACCCATGGGTGAATCAGGGCTTAGAATGGGACATCACTGCAGCAGCCCTTTGGATTCAGTACTTTTACTTCTCTCTCTCTCTCTTTCCCCAACTCTATCACTATATTCATTCATTCAGCCACCCATCCCCTCTCACCATCTGTCCCTTTGACTTTTGATTCTTTCATCCTCCTTTATAGTCTCACTCTCTTGTTTTACTTCTCTCTCTTATTCTTCTATTGTTTATTCTTTCATTTATAGATTTTCTCACCAGTTGTTTTGCATGCATGTTACATGAGATGACAAATGTAAATGAATAATAATCTTAATAAATTGTTAAATATTTCAATAATTATTTTTAAATAATTAATATATATTAAGAGTACTGACATCAACTATACACAGACATCTCTTGAATATGGTAATCAAAACAGAGGCTGTTTAAAGAAGGTGTGCAGCTTACATATCAAGACTTTTTTAGGTATTTCTCTCTTATATTTTTTTAATTATTACAGCTAAAGTGAATATGTGCATCTCTTTCAACATCACCGATGTCACAGTGTCCACACTCTCTCCCCCTCACACTTCTAGTCAGAGTCAGGATAGAATGGGACAGCATTCCCTAGGGAGAGCCGTTTAAACGGGATGGGGAGGGAAGTGGAGCTGACAGTGGGTATAGGAGGAGAGAAGTGAGGGAGGGGTAGGGAAGAGAGCGTGTAACGTGAGATCACCCTCAGCAGCTCAGGCAAGTGCAGATGTGAGATGAGAAGAGAGCAGAGCAACTGAACTCTGGAAAGGTGGATACGACCATAGCAATGTAAGAGAATATTAAACATACAGCTTTTTACTGTCTTCATACATGTTATAATTGAAGAGCTTGAAGCATATGTGTGTCCTTGGATTTATTGACAGCTGTACGTGTCTTGGTACTTGAATGAAATGTAGGACTCTTTTAAAATCTTGTTTTCTTATATTTTGCATAATACCATGTTCAAGCTCTACCAGTGTTTTAAATCTGCATAGAAGGTTTTCCTCTCCGTGCTTTGAATGTTTTTGTTAGACAAGTTTGTCCAAACATGCCTATGCATTTTGACGTAACAGTATCAAGTTCTAGACTGCAAGGCATGTATTTATGAGCAAGAGAGTTATCACTTTGACAGCTGGGTTTGTTATTATCAGAGCACATTTACATTACATTTATGCATTTAGTAGCTTTGATACATTTGAGATGCTTTTGTATTCAATTAATCAAACCCATGACCTTGGTGTTGGAAGTGCAATACTTTATGATAGTAACACTCTGGTATTATAACAACACTCTCTTTCTCTCTCTCTCTCTCTCTATATATATATATATATATATATATATTAATATAGGCTATATTATTATTATATGAGTTTAATATATGAATGTTCTACCAGGTGAGGTGTTTGAGTCCAGCACGTTGGACGTCGCTCAATCTCCCAGCATCGACAGCGACAGCTGTAGGGACATGGTGACCCCCACACGGTCCCGCACCACAGAGGACCTCTTTGCTGCTATTCACAGGTAAATTCCCACAATACTTTGCTGTGATCCCTTTTCCAGTCTGGTCTACTTCCTTTCCACTCCATCCCTCCCTCGTCGCGTAAACCGCATTCATAATTTTAAAGCGAGCTGTCCGATCCAATCTCAGATACATTCATCAAAGATGGAGCGTTGAAGGAAAGCAGCCTGTAAAGAGTAGAGCTTCTGTGGTCTCTGTCTGTCAGATTAAGAAATGCCTCAGGCTGCAGTATTACCCCACTGGATGCTCATATATAGTTTGGCTGTGTTAAAGAAACATGCACTCTCTTCTAATTCCTTTATAAAACACTCAGCCTTACTGCAGTCCTTCACATGAAAATGCACCCGTGATGCACACTGAATAGTGCATTATTTAAAATTCATTATGTTGTTGTGTTTTAGTTCACACAGCCGTATTACGTATGCAGGCTTTCTATAGTCACGTGTAGTGGGCAGGTTTTTGAAGTTCTTCAGCACGTCACACAATTTCATTCGAGAGGATTTGGTTTCCTCCGCTACAGTGTGTGTGCGGCTTTGCTCTTCCTTCTGCTCTGGACCGCTGCAATCTCACACAGATATTAGAGCAAAAGATATCCTTGAAATGGAAGACCAGTTTAGATGTAGTGTGACAGAGCACCAGATGCTATGTGCTCTGTAAATCCTGCGGTTTGCCCGATGCCACTCTCAAAAGCATTGAGCTTTAGATGAATCAAATAATAAAACTGGAGTAAAAGATAGATTACAACCACAGTGTACAGGTGCATCTCAATAAATTAGAATGTCGTGGACACAAACTGATCACCTCCATGCCACGCCGAATTGAGGCAGTAATTAAAGCAAAAGGAGCCCCTACCAAGTATTGAGTACATGTACAGTAAATGAACATACTTTCCAGAAGGCCAACAATTCACTAAAAATGTTTTTTTTATTGGTCTTATGAAGTATTCTAATTTGTTGAGACCAAAATCATCACAATTAAAAGAACCAAAGACTTAAACTACTTCATTCTGTGTGCATTGAATTTATTTAATACACGAGTTTCACAATTTGAGTTGAATTACTGAAATAAATTAACTTTCCACGACATTCTAATTTATTGAGATGCACCTGTATATAGCAATTATCTTAATTATTTGACCTGCTGTGATTTCAAGGACTTTACACTGCAAAAATAGATATTTATTCAGTATTTTTCTTATTTTCTACTTCAAAATATATAAACATGTTTAAATCAAGATAAGCATACATTTTGGTTAATAAATGAATCCTATTACAGTTGTAATCTTAAACTAAAATAGTAATTTTTTAATATCACAATGTTTTAATATATCCAATTAATAAATAGTCTGCACCTTATGCAATTTGGCTTCTCAAGTAAATTAATCTTGTTTTAATCATATATATTTGCAATTTTTTTTTTAGATATTTATCTTGTTTAAAGGATTTGTTTAGGATATTTAGATTTTTTCTCATATTTTTAGGTATTGTTTTTTAGATATTGTATATCTGACAATTTCAACTCTTGCTTGTAATTTTCCCACGATGTCATATCTGTTGTTCTCTTCATCCTTGGTCTTTCCTGATCTTTTCTATACTCCTTTTCCTTCTCTTTGTTCAGCCTGGACCAGTTGAACATGAACACACCCCAACATATGAGGTGCGGTCTGGCAAGTAATTAGCCATTGGCAATTCGTCTCGTGATGATGCTAGTGAGATTAGCTCTATAATCTCCCAGCGCATCTCAGATTTGGGATGAATTTCTGCTTCATCCCACAGATAATCCCACGCTCCCTAATCTGCAGCAGTTATGCCATGCTAATGAATTTGATTTGATCCTGAGCACACATGCTAGCATTCATTGACCCAAGGTCCCCCTACTGGTTGGGTGAATGAACAGCCCTCCAGGTTAAAATGATGCTGGGCATTTTGCCCAGCTTGCTTTGTTTATTAAACTTCCATTATGTCTGCACTTCCATAAAGTTGCAACGCTTGCAGTATTCCTCTTTGGTTTGGCTTTTAAAGCACTGAATTTGTATTAAACATACCACCCCCCCCCCCCCCCCACACACCAACCCACCC
>NW_015553274.1:9953-12444 GCF_001515605.1 Sinocyclocheilus anshuiensis | reverse complement strand
CACACACACCCACAATCCCACTATTTATGTCCTGCATTAAGTTATTCCTGCTTTTCCAATTTTGCAGCGAAGTTTTGGTTTGCTGGGGGCTAACTGAGTTTAATGAGAAAATGGAACAGAAATCAATGAAGGGGATAGGCTCATCAAGACTGAAAAAAGTAATCACAAAAATTTACTCATTCATTCAGCTTCAGAAGTAGTTAGATTAGTTGTTAACTGAAGTGAAGCATTTTAGTTAAGCATTAGTGCCGACAGTGAAGTGGCAGCTCTGTCAACGGATTTTTCTTTAAATAATAGTTTCAAACACAACTTTTTTGTTTGTACTAAACAAACTGATGTTCTCCTGCCTACTGCTAACTAATGTAAGCTTTAGCTAATATTTAAAAAATCTTTTTTTGACCTTTGGTTTAGGGATGCACGATTTTAAAATTCTCAATTTTAAAACAATTGATTAAATAGACAATAGTAAAGTTCTACACCATTTTAACTAAAAAATTAAAACACTAAAAACTAAAACCAGTTGTTTTAAATGCTGAAGTGAATTTAGGCATCACAGCATTACAATGTTACAGTACTGTTACAGATTTGCTAAAAATTTTATTTAACAGTGTTATTAAACTAGTTGTAGATGATGGCAAAGGTAATCTAAATGTAGTAGACGAAATAAACAATTAAATATCTAATATCTTCAGATGCTGTTGACTGATACTGTGATATTGTGCATCCCTCCTTTGCGTTTTCATTGCTTTATTTCTGTTTTGACGAAACAACTTATCTGACATTACTTCATCTTTGTCTCCAGGTCGAAGCGGAAGGTCCTGGGGCGCAAGGAATCTGAAGAGGACCGTTCACAAGGTCCTTTATCCCCACCAGTCACCCCTACAGGAATAGCCCCCGGCTTAACTTCCCCTGTGCCACGGCAAACAGGCTCCATCCAGCGCAGCCTGCGCAAATCCGCGACCAGCAGCGACACCTTCAAGGCCCTCCTGCTCAAGAAAGGCAGTCGCTCTGAGACCAGCTTCCGCATGTCTGCTGCAGAGATGCTGCGCAGCACCGACCCACGATTTCAGAGGACTCGCTCTCTCGACGACTCATTTGATCCAGCATCTCCAACGGGTGAGAGCCCCTGCTCTTCACCGGGCCGTAGCAGGAGGACGCCCGAGGACTGGGTGCGCAACGAGGGAATGTTCTCAATGTCCCCGTCGTTAATCGGTCCGAAGTACGGCCGATCTCGCACGCCGCCCTCCGCCGCCAGCAGCAAGTATAACGCCCGCAGCCGGATCCTCAGCAGCCCCATGACTGTTATTTGCGAGAGGGATGGAGAACTCACCGACTCTGAAGAACCATGCCCTGTTCCTCCATCAAACATGCCCCTTCCCATTTCTCAGGACTCTAACAGCACTTTATGTGACCAGAGCAGCAGTTAGAATAACAAATGGCTCCTTTGCAAAGGCGGAACGTCTTCTCGGCACCAGAGATTGACTGAGGGCAGAAGACCAGGAGAGGCTGAACTCTAGAAGGTCTTGCCGCCCGCTAATCCTGGCAGCGCTGTCTAATGTTGTAGTGTGGGCTAAGACTTGAGGATCTAAGGTAGATCAAGCAGTCAGCTCAAGCAGTAGATGAGATACTGCTGTATCTGTAGTTCTTCAGAAAAAAAAATAACCAATCTAAACCAATTTGATCTTTTCGGAGAAAACGCCGCTTTCAGTGGCAATACTAGATGCATCTTTCCAAAGCTTAGCAATTCATTCTCTTATTTTGTTCAGCTTTTTATTTCCATTCTTCAGCAGTAACATATTTGTGTAGGTTTGTTTTTTGGTCAAGCAGTTAACGAAAGTTGTAATGAAGGATTTACTATGTGACTGCTTGTTTTGGCTGTAGTAGTTCAAGTTGATGGATATTTTGTCAGCGCCATTGGGGTGAGTCACATCTCAAACTTCACTGAGGCAGCTCTGTCAGCGCCTTACCGCTTGAGTACGCCGGTCTACAAAGACCAAGATAAAGAGCACACCGACCGATTCCTACAAGAGACTATCTTTCCGTACTGTTCAGACCACAAGAAGTGTCTGGAATGGAAAAGGAATTGTGGGCCGAGAGATTGGAGTAATGACGGCATTGTCTGTGGAAACATTTATGTTTGGTTTATGGTGTGTAGGTTTGCACTGTGTTCATCGTCTTCTTTTATTTGTAATTTAAAAAGCATTGTGTCTGTGTTGGTTATTTTAAAGAGTTAATTCTGACATCTTACTTGAAACAAATGACTGGTTTACTTGTAATTGTTTTGGTTACCAAAGAGCCAAATGGGACACTCTAACTTGCTGAAATGTGAGGGCATTTTTCAGCCTGACTTCTGTTCTGTTAACATCTAGCGAAAGTAACCGCTTAATTACTAATCCTCCTGTTTACCTGTCGAACGTTTTCTTTTCTTGTGCAGTTTTACAATGTTTTTTATGTACAGTATCTCACAGAAGTGAGTACACCCCTCACATTT
>NW_015553274.1:2711-9393 GCF_001515605.1 Sinocyclocheilus anshuiensis | reverse complement strand
CATGAAAAGATATAATAAAATATTTACAAAAATGTGAGGGGTGTACTCACTTCTGTGAGATACTGTATATACCTACAGAAATGTTAAGTAACGCCTGGACTTATTTTCAAAGAATTTGTACATTTTAGAAACCTAGGAGTGGCTTCCTTTTGTAGAGTATTTATTTTAGAATAGCCAGAATGTGGTTTGATATACTGTAAGCTGGAGGTGGGCTTTTTGGGATGGAGGTGAATGAGGTGAAATTAGACGGGACAGATGTGTGGTCAAGAGTCTTTAAATTCAGATTCACCAGTCACAGAACTTCTATTTTGTTCCTTCACCCATCCTACTGATGTAAACGCAGATCAGAAAAACAGAAGAAAGAATGATGGTAAAGAGGAAGCAAGCTTCTAACTCTCTAGAGTATGTCTCTGTAATAAAACATGGTGATATTTAAAAATTGCCCATCTGTCTTGTCTCTGTCTTTTATTCACTGCCACCTGTCAGCCGTCAGCCCAAACCACAATCTCATTAGCACCGTCACCATGACACCCACAGCCCTACATCAACTCCAGAGGCTTTGCAGGGTCATCGAGCCCTCTTTCTGTCCTACTGACCATCATTTAAAGCTTGATACAGTGACCTGGACCAATATCGTATACAGAATGATCTTTATGGGTTCTATCACGACAGAGGTCATGAATCCTTGTTTATGATTCGGCTGCAACAGAGAGATAGAAGTAAGCCCTTTGTTTCTCCACATGCACGTCATTTTTTGTGCTGAGCTTGTGAACATGATATTTAAGCAACCGTTACCTCGAAAATAAACCTGATGACGGTGCAGAGAGTGTGTTTGGCCTTGTAGGATTTCTCTAGCTAGCACCTGAGGTTATGTCCTTTATCAGATCAAGTACAATTTTTGCTGGCTCTTTTAGTAATTCAGTCATTCTTGAGAAGTGGGACAAAACGGTCTGATTTTATTACATTTTATTGAATGTCTGACGGTGTTGACAAAAAGTGGGGACGCAACTTTAAAATCTTATGAAACATGCATGTGTCATTAAAAAAAACAACCTTGATTTGATAGGAGATATTATTAAGTGTTGCTTTTGATAAAACAAGCTCTTTTTCATCATTAAAAAAACATGTTTATCCATTTTATTGCATATGAATGATTGAACCCTTCTCTGTGGACACACTGTATTAGATGTAGTGAGAGGACATTAAGAAACACAGATTTGGTATAATAATGAGAAAATTAAATTGAAGGTGATAATTGTGTTAAATACATTCTATTATTAATCCCTCATGACATTTAAAATTGAAAATATTTTTAATTTTTAAAGCTAATAGCAGTTACCCTTGCTGGACCTGTTTTGTCCCATGTCTCAAGAATGACTGAATTATAAATGACCAAAATAAAAAGTAAATTCATGTCATGTTTCTGTTTATACACTGCATAAATGTGTTGACTGAACCCTACATTATGCAACTTTACATGATATATTAAAGAGAGTGCAATAAAAAAATCTTACTTCCGCCAGCAGGGGCGTCTGGGTATGCACGTGCATATGGGCCCGGGCTGATTGGGGGCATTTGAGGGGAACCTTTTAATTAAAACGAGGGAACGAATTCTTAATTTGTGGCCACAATAAATGTTTTTTTTTGTTTGTTTGTTTTTTGTCAGCATGCTCTTTTATCAAAAGACTATCGAAAGTAGCCATTCTTTCCATTGAGAATACGCAAAGCCTTAAATTGAACGCCAAGGACATTGTAGATGGATTTGCCGAAAGAAAGGCATGGAGAATTAAATGAAATTAGATTCATTACAACTAAAATGAGTGAGGTTTTTTTGTGTTTTGGGCCGCTGTGCTAAGAATGTGTTTGCATTAGGCTAAGTAATTTAGTAAATATGGTGGCGTTTTAGTGCCATAATATTTTTAGAAGAGTCAAAATTACGAGATTAAAGTTGTGTTATATTGCCTGAATAGTTCATTAATGTGAATGTCCCACTACTCAAAAAAGAAAAAAAAATGTCTGTGGCGGTTAACTGACTGATTTATGAACATTTTTCAAAATTTTATTGACGATTTTCGAAACACTGATTTATCGATTACATGAGACATTCTTAAAGTTCTCCTGGTTTTTTTTTCAACATGTCTTCTAATTTTAATTTGCGTACGTCTCGTGCTGGAACTAGTAGAAAAGAGGAAAAAGAAGATTGATTCACATGCCTCTTGAATACAGAGGTGAATACAGTGATCTCACGCCACAGAGCGGGAAAATATTTATTGTGTTTCGTCATAAAATTGACAGAATTTAAAGGTTACGATTTGTGTTAAAAATAACAAAACATGCTTATTGCAATTATTGGGTGGCTGGTGCGCTACAAATTAATAGACTTGAAAACGTTACATATTATTTCCAAGAATACCGTCAATAAAACAGCTTCTGAATAGTCATGTAAAGTTATATACCTCAGAGAGGACAACAAGGAGGATTGGGGCCCTCTCACGTACAAATGTTTTTGCCATTTTTGCATATGGGCCCGGGTTTGACTTGCTACATCACTGTCCTCCAGTATAAAGCGCTATCGTTACCAGCATGGAGTTCACCCCAGACGTTTGTACATCTGCCAAAAATACGGTTAGACTAGGATGACTGCAGCTGTCTACTCTCGTCCTATTTCAAGACCAGGCGTCTGGCATCTTATTGAACTTATTCAATAACGACCGGCGAGATTTGCCGCTTGAAGTCGAGGAGGAGTTGAAAACGGAGCAGTAATACTAATAGTGGTACACTGATATTTGTATACTTACTACATACAGTATACTTAAAAATATACTTGAACTTTACTTAAGTATACTACTTTTTGGTAAGGGAAGTAATACAGACCCTCTCATCTCCCAATAGTAAGACAAGTCGCCATGGTTTCGTTTCTGTTTTCAAGCAGGCGCAGTGAGGGAAAAATCAGTTTAGGGCAGTCTTCAGCTGTGCGATACCCTCAGGAGGGTCGACTACAATTTCTGACATGTTAGAAATTCATCCGACCATCGATCGTCCCTCGTTATCTATCCCCTGTACACTGCACGTCAAAAGACGTACGACAAAGCCGAAATTCTTCCCGACTCAAAAAAAAAAAAAAGTCAGAATTCGGTTCTAAATAAATAAAAAATCGCACAGTGTACAGGCCTAATGGATTATTTCGAAAAGGTAACAACGTTTCAGTGTTAAGCATTACAACATTAACTGCAACAGTGTCAAAACAACGCATAGTTTGGTGTAATATGATAAATCTGCTGATTGATTACAGGCACACAGAAGAGCAAATAAGCGAATCACCTGTGCTGCTGTGCTAACCCAGGCTAATATCAGAATCAGAAAGAGCTTTATTGCCAAATGTGCTTACACACACAAGGAATTTGTCTTGGTGACAGAAGCTTCCAGTGCACAGACAAGTGACAAGACACGTAACAAAATAAAGATGAGTACAAATAAATATGTAAAAACACGCTATAGACAGTACAGTAGGCTATAGTTTTAATATAGTTTTTACTCTTATGTGTTTAGCTTTTTATTTCATTTGTGAGACTTTATTTTTTGTTTGAATAGTTTGATTAGTAGCAGCCTACCTAGTTGTCATTGGTGACTAGTACTGCAGTGTTTACAATGCTTGAAATAAACCTCAGTTATACAAATTGAATTGAATAGATTGTGCTATAAAATAGTATAAACAGCTAGTACATTAAGAAAAAAAAAACTTGGTTCTAGGACTGCGGTCATGAAACTGCAGTCTCCAGCGCGGCAGGATCATCATCATGCTACTCATTTATACGAGCAGGGCCAAACAACAACAATGTTATTTCGCAAGATGCGTGCAGTTTTATGTTTTAAAACGTTTAAAAATGTACAATTTATTTTAAAGGCACAATATGTAAGATTTTCATAAAAACCACTTGCACAGTGTGATATATTTCATGCAGTTGACGTTATCCCAAATGTTTCCAAAGAATTTGTAAATCCAAAGAAATTCACATTTGAAATAATGGCTCATCCCTTGTCATTGTCGCCTATCAATGACGTAATATCCGCACTACTGTTGCCAACTCTCGCGAAACAAATAAGCAACCGCAGCTTCAAAAACAAGCCCAATATTTTTTGATAATTTATTACCATCAATATTATTTATTATCAATTATTTATTACCAATAAATGAGCCCGCAATATATTAAACTGAAACTATCCTTTTATCTGAAAAGCAAAAACATAAGTTATATTACAAAAATCAGCAAACTGCAACAAAGCAGGAACAAAACTCATCTCCAATCACCTGTGAGCAGAATAGGATTGGACAGATGGAAAAGGAGAAAAACACAAGAGCTTCAAAGGGGAGCTGTAACATAACCACATATTTATAGCCTACTAAAATATTGGCTATTCGAACCAAATCTACTCTTAGTATTAGTATAGGACTACTTGTTTTATGTTTTTTAACAGCCCGTGATAATTAATACATTACAAAAACATTGTAAAAATTAAAAATTAGGCTACCTTATAAAGGAAAAAAGTAATCCCACTCCTCTACGTCTACTATCATCGCTTGGATTACAGCGTCACCCTCATTGAAGACAAATCACGTTCAAAAAGAAGGTGCGTGCGGAGGGGCGGAATATTTGACAAATTACGCTATAGCACTTATATTTTTGCACAGATTGTCTATTAACTGTGAGCAGACAGAGTGTCAATCTATGCATTGGAGCAGGTGTCCTGCAGAGTTTAGCTCCAACCCTAATTAAACACACCTGAACCAGCTAATCAAGCTCATACTAGGTATACTAGAAACTTCCAGTCAGGTGTGTTGAGGCAAATTGGAGCTAAACTCTGCAGGACACCGGCCCTCCAGGATCAAGTTTGGTGACCCATGCATTGGAGAATACAGTGAACATAAATGAAAAGAAACGAAGTTGCTTGTCAGGTTTTCCTAACAAGCAACCATGTTTTTTTTAAATAAGCCCAAATAAACGCAACCCGCGACCCGGGATTTTTTCACGCAACTTTACAAAAAAAGAAGCCCAAAGTCGCGTATAATACGCAACTCTGATGATCCGCACTATCCTCGGTTACCGCTTGCAGAAACTATGGCAACACACGTAGACAAAAATGCCTCTGCAAAGTTAAACTGAATCAATTACGACTGTCGCTAATAAAATGACAATGAAATGAAAAGTGTTGACTGCAGCATTAAATTTAGTCTGCTCAATGTTGCATCATGATTCTTTTTATGCATTTTTACAGTGTTACGCATTATAACCAATCACATACGTTTCTGTTAAGTTTACTTAATACTTTTTGTGCGCAAAAGAAAAGAAAAAAAAACGACTTTATTCAACAATTGGTCTCCCCCGCATCACCCTGTAGCGTCATTTTGGAGAATATCCGATGGACGTAAACAGCGTATGCTGTTCTGTGTCAACTGCGTCACACGATACGCTGTGTTCGTTCAGATCAAATCATAACAACGTAGGAAACAGATCCGGCGTGACGCAGCTGACACAGAACAGCATACTTTGTTTATGTCCAGCTGATACTGATACCGCACATGGATTATTTTACCGATCTTCTTGCTACATGTCTGGACTTGGGAACATTTCAGTTGTATTGCTGTCTATGGGAGGATCAGACAGCTCTCAGATTTCATCAAAAATATCTTAATTTGTGTTCCGAAGATGAACGAAGGTCTTACGGGTTTGAAACGACATGAGGGTGAGTAATTAATGACATAATTTTAATTTGTGGGTGAACTATCCCTTTAAGATCAAACTGACAAAATACAAGTTAAAGGTGGGGTATGTATTTTTTCAAAAACGCTTTAGAAAACTAAGTCGGGCAGAGTACCAAAACAAACTTGTAGCCAGTCAGTAGTAAGGGGCGTGTCTACTCATGATGTGGAAGAGACCGACATTAGCCGAGCTGAGCAACGACAGAAAGATAGAGATTGTGGATAAAAAACAAAAGAGGAAAACATCTGCGGAACAAAAGAAGGCTTACGATGAGGCAAGAAAATCCGTGTATCATTCGATCATTCGTTTTTTGATTTAATATTGAAAGTAGAAAAATGAGAAAACGGCTCCTTTTTCGTTTTTTTGTTTTTTTCCAAAAAACGAAAATTCAGCTTAAATTTTCATTTTTCGTTCATGGGTGGAAAAATGAATAAACAGCGTGAATATTCGATTTCTACACGTGGGCGGGAATTAGACGCCCCTTTCTGCTGATTGGTCAGCCGAAGATCAAACTGTGCCTTCATCAGTTCTTCAGCAGTATCACGCAGCAGAATAATAGTCCTCCACTGCTGCAGTTGTATGGATTCTTAAGCATTTATTGCAACTACATTGAATCTTTTTTCATCAAACAAACAGGCTAATGAATAGCTCGACACAACTAATACTGGGGCAGAGTCTAGACAGAGCTTTCTTCTGTGTAGATATAAATTATATTCTTTGCATCAGCCCAGCTGTCATAGCCTACCCTGCTCACCCAGTAAGTCTGTTTGTTTGTTTAATTAAGAAATTAATTAATTAATTCGTTTCAAAATAAATATATTAAACACCAAGACAAAAAGCAAAGAATAATAAATTGGCTTGGGTATATATAGGCCTATAATGTTCACGCAAGAACTGTCATTCTGACTGACAACCGGATAACA
>NW_015553274.1:0-1624 GCF_001515605.1 Sinocyclocheilus anshuiensis | reverse complement strand
TGAGAAAAAAAAAAAAAAAATGAAAAAGGAGCCGTTTTCTCATTTTTCTACTTTCAATATTAAATAAAAAACCGAATGATCGAATGATACACGGATTCAAGAAGTAGGACCTGTGTAAATATCGGATCAGCTTTCCAGCGCTGGAGAGAACTCAAGGAGCGGAAGGCCTGCGATCGGACACCAAGGTTGCTTTGTTTCTTCTCGATAGGTGAGTAACACTGGGTCTACACCGGACGCGACAGTTGTCGTGCCACAACAGTTAAAGTCTGTCTACACTGGACGAGATAAAGCGACCGCTGAAAATCATTTGAAATATGTGTCAATATGTCATAAATAGAACACAGCAGTAGTTTTCTGTCGGGGATTTGTCGTGTCACGCCGCACCCAGTGTAGGCAGTATCACTGATTATAATGAGTTCTATAGTATTTTGTCGCGCCGCGCCGCTCGCGTCTGGTGTAGACACGGTGTAACATTGGTTTTGCTGTTTCACAGAACTAATCATTGCCTGGGTTGCGTACGAATGTGTGGGGCGGAGCTATCAAAATAGGGGCGAGATTCTTTTGGGGTAGGGCGTGTTTGTTTTGGTGATTTGAAATATCAACATTGGCTACCAGAAATCACTTACCCCACCTTTAATACAATGTTATTGTTCCCTTAAATGGTTAGATTCAATATTGAGTGCAATATAAACAGCACAAAATACAGATTTATTCAGATACAGATATTACAGAAATACAGATATTTCACAACATTTAAAGTTAGTGATTCAGTCAAGTCATGCAGTACGTGTGCCTCTACAAATATAAGTGCTTGAGACATTATTAGTGACAAAAGCAGCCGATTTGAAATTATTGCAACATTCTTTTTGTATGATTTCACAGTTAATTGTAGGTACCTAAAGTGTTCATGTTGCTGTAAAATATATTGGTCAGATATACAATTAGTAGTGTTAAATTCTTTTATAAAACATTCAGGCACTTGAGGTACATAGTAAACAAAGCATCTGCACAATAACTATTGTTAAGTTCAAACAAATAGATTGACCTCCTCTTTATTCACATCATAAGGCATGACCATTTGATCCTTACGGACTTTTATTCCTCATCTTTGATCAGCCACACCTCGTTCCTGCGGTTGGTCAGTTTGAAGGGGCTGTCATATCCCGCTCTGTAGAACGGGGCCTCCTTGAATTTCATCCCATCCCTCTTGAGGCTCTCTATCAGTTTCAGAAGCTCCACACGGCTGCTCTCGCTGTTAGCAAAGCCTCCATAGGTCCTGCAAAAAACAAGGCCAAGCAAATGTGAAGCTATGACAACAAACAGAGAAAAGTAATGTAGTTTTTCCAAGACACTTGGTTTGACCTGGATCTAAAATCCCTTGCAAAATAAACTGCCATTCAAAGGTTTGGAGTCTAATACGTTTTAATGTTTATAAAAGAAGTCTCTTATGCTCAGTAAGACTGCATTTATTTGATTAAAAAAAAACAGTAAAAATAGTAATATTGTGAAATATTATTAAAATTGAAAATAACTTTTTAAAATATATATATTTAATATATAATTTCTTCCTGTGATGGCGAAGCTGAATTTTCAGCAGGCATTACTCCAGTCTTCAGTGTCACAT
>NW_015553273.1:0-1874 GCF_001515605.1 Sinocyclocheilus anshuiensis | reverse complement strand
CTTGGCTGTTGGTAAATGATATAGCGGTTTAATACTTCTTATAACTTCTTAAAGCGCAATACTAAGTTGCAATACTAAATACAAAAACTCCCATCGCACCGAGTCGAAAGCTTTTTCCGCGTCCAGGCTAATTGCCAGGGATTTGGAAGTATTTTTGCTCATGCTCTCGAACAAAAATAATGCACGTCTCACATTATCATGTGTCTGCCTACTTTTAACAAATCCAGTTTGGTCAGTATCAATCAAATCAGGAATGATATTTTCTAATCTTTTAACTATTATTGAAGCATATATTCTATAATCTATATTTAACACTGAAATAGGTCTGTATGCGCCGCATTCTGTCTATAGCGACCCCTAGAGGACGCAGTGTCTCGTTCCCTACTCAGGGAACCATGGTTACATAAGTAACCTGAGACGTTTCCCCCCCCCTTAAGAACATGGTTAAAACATTTTAGGAGCATGGGTTTCAATAATTCCCTAAATGTTTTATACCACTCTGCTGGGTATCCATCCCCTCCCGGTACTTTGTTTGTCTTTAGATTTGATATTGCACTATCTATTTCTGTTTCTGTGATTTCTTGTGTTACCAATTTGTTTTGTTTCATTCCTACCGATGGTAAATCTAGAGATTTCAAAAAACTTTTTATAATTAAGGGGCTAGCTGCTTCCGGTTGGGAGTAGTTTCTTCTAATATTTTTCAAAAGGCTGTGATATTTCTTCTTGTTTATAACACATTACACTGGTTTCAGGGTCTCTGATTTAAAAAATGGACCTCTCCATTTGTTGTTTAAGGAGTTTCCAAGCTAACATTATTTTAGCTCTGGGACCGTTCTCATAGTAATTCTGTTTAATATAATTGAGTTTAATCTCCACTTGTTTGTCAAGTATCTTATTTATTTGTTGTTTTATCACTTTTATTTTATCTAAAAATGTAGGCTCATTTAATTCAATATGTTTTTGTTCCAATGTCTTTAGTGTATTTGTTAAATCAGCCAGTAACTTCTGTTTTTCTTTCTTTTTTCTTGAGGACCACTTTAGGAGCTTTCCTCTCAGCACCGCTTTAGCCGCATCCCATATTACACATGGTGACACATCCTCATTATTATTAAATTCAATGTAGTCCCTAATTTCTTTTTTAATATATTCTTCACATTGGTGATCATTTAGAAGACTAGTATTTAATCTCCAAACACTGTTCTTAGATTGAACATCAAGATGAAGTCTCAAGCACACTCCTGCATGATCGGAAACATCTTTAGCTCCTATTTCACAACCTACAATCCTGTGCCTCTCTGAGTGAAACATAAAAAAATAGTCAACCCTAGAATAGACCATGTGAGGATGGGAGAAGGTGTATTGTCTTGCAGATGGGTGGAGCTCCCTCCATATATCAAACATGCCTGCTGCTTTAAGCATTTTCCTAACATACAGTGTTTCAGAATTAATCTTTTTTGTTGGATTTGAAGAGTCTAGGGTAGGATGCAACTGTACATTCCAGTCCCCAGCACAAATAAGAATACCTGATACTTCTGAAGCTATTAAATCAAATATTTTCTTAATAAATATTTTATCATGTCCTGGTGGTCTATAAACATTAAATAATGTTACTTCCCTAGAGTCAAGGATCCCTTTTACCAAAATGTAACGTCCCTCTTTATCAGCAATTTGGCTTGAAACCTGAAAAGTCACCTTATTCGAAATTAATATTGCAACTCCTCTAGCATGTCCCTTAGCATAGGATGAGTAAAATGTGTTTCTAAATCCTAACCTTTTCAGTTTCTCATGTTCAGTTTGTACCAGGTGAGCTTCTTGCCAAAAGGTTCTGGTTCTCTCTTTTCATCTTTGCTATGAGTTTACCTCGTTTGATAGGA
>NW_015553272.1:0-602 GCF_001515605.1 Sinocyclocheilus anshuiensis | reverse complement strand
CTTGGGGCGACTGGCAGCAGCTGCAGAACTGGAACGCTTCGGCAGTGAAACGCTCGGCAAACCCTTCAATGCAGGTCCAAAAAGGCCAGTGCGGGTGACCGGGGAGTCAAGGAAGATGGTTTTATCCGCTTCTTTGATCTCTGTCAAATTCAGCCACAAGTGGCGTTCCAGCACCACCAGGCCGGCCATCGACCTCTCAATGGCCTGTGCAGTCGTCTTTGTGGCACGCAGGGCCAAATCGGTGGCGCTGCGCAGCTCTATGAACGCTGCAGAGTGTTCTGGCCCAGACTCATCCATGGCGTGAAGGAGCTTCGCCTGGTACACTTGGAGCACCGCCATAGAGTGTAACGCAGACGCAGCCTGGCCCGCCGAGGTGTAAGCACGACCAGCGAGGGCTGAAGTCGTTCGGCAGGGCTTCGAGGGATGAGTGGCCTTTGCATTCTATCCAATGGCAGCGGGGGGGCAGAGGGGTGCAGCCACCGCTTCGTCCAGAGGAGGCAGCTTATTGTAGCCCTTCTGTGCAGCGCCGTCGACCGTAGAGACAGAGGAGCGTAAACGAGTAGGGGGCGCGCCACGACTTCGTCAGCTCGTCGTGAACCTCT
>NW_015553271.1:0-477 GCF_001515605.1 Sinocyclocheilus anshuiensis | reverse complement strand
TAAACCAAATTTAGTTGATTTGACAAGGCATGACCCTGCAGCCATAAAAAGTTCTGTTTCACAAAGTATGACACGTGCATCATTTATCTGTTACTCACCCAGTCGCTCCAGTTCTACAGTTGCATTGGCTGAAAGTCCTCCAGCAAACACCTCACACAGGTAAACTCCTTTATCCTCAGTTCTGATGCTCTTCAGTCTGAGAGAGAAGTTTCCTTTGGGGATTTCAGCAGTGAAGAGCTCAACTCTGTCTATGTATCGCTCATTTGATGAATGTGCCTCATTGTTTTGGTAGAGCAGAACCTGAATATCTTCATCTGTTTTCTTCCATGAAACCTCCTCAAAGTCTTCAGGTGGGATGTGAGAGTCTACAGAGCAGTTCAGAGTGACGTCTTCACCCACAGACGCAGATATAGAGCGACTCGATCCTGATACTAGCAAACGCTCTGAAAGACAAAACAGTTATATCGCACCATAAAA
>NW_015553270.1:0-1522 GCF_001515605.1 Sinocyclocheilus anshuiensis | reverse complement strand
TGCTCAGGCTGCCAGGGCACGTGCAAAGGGCCATAAATATAAATGAACAGACGTCAGCATCAGTGAGCTGTACTGCTACTTTGGACTACTCTTCTACATGGCCATGCTGAAGTTGATGTCCATCAGAGACTACTGGCGGCAGGACAATCTTTTCTCTGTTTCTTTTCCTGCCACAATCATGTCAAGGGACAGATACCGCACCATTTCATGGAATCTGCACATGAGTCACCCAGATGCAGACCAGGACAATGACAGAAAGAGGGGCACAGCTGAACACGACCGTCTTTTCAGGGTCAAACCCCTCATGGACACTATACGGCATGCATGTAATGTCATGCCAGGCATGTGATGTTCACTTGTGTGTTCAGCTGAAAAGGAACTTTTTCCTAGAGTGGCACAAAGATGTATAGCTATGAATGTGTCTTCTGTACCACTATATGTACCACAGTGTACTGACTGACTGGAAGCAAGTAAGTCTTTTTTTCTTGGGACCACATAAACCTAATAAACTGTTTAACTGCACTCGCAAGTGTATCTCAAGTTATTTTGTGTGATAGTTAAATAAATTCTAAATAAACTACAAACAAACAATATATAAACTTATTTTGTCCTCACATTCTTTCTGGTAACTCTTCCCTCTCAGTCACACACCTGACTGAAAGGCTCATTATGCAGCTCATTATGCAGCTCATTATGCAGGCCTTTGTCTTCTCAGGTGTGAATCACAGCATTACGCATGATAGTGGACACCCTCTCGCATAGAACCTTTCTACACAAAAAGTGTCTTAGAAAATTTAAATCAATATATTGTTTTCTGTGAAGGAGTGAACAGGATAATTTTCACTTCATTTTGTAGCAAAAACTCTAGTCTACCACATCCAGTTCTCAAAAGTCTTGTGAACAAATATTCTGTATGTGTTTTATGGCCTTATTTCAGTGACTTAAAAAATGATGTTTTTCACAAACCACGCATAAATATTTTCTCAAAAACACAAACATGTACTTTCATGCTGCTCACACATTATTGTAGCCCAGTTTGTGCTGAATACAGTGTTATCAGATTTTAGCCATTACTATGTTTTTAAGATACTGAAAAAAAACACAAATGTCAGCATGTCAAAACTTCTCCAGGGCCCCAAAACACCCTCAGACCCCAGAGGGTTAATAATTTTAGTAGTAGTAGTAGCCTATTACGTACATTCTACTGAACAATAGTAATATATTTCTGCTGCAATATCTTCAAGTTAAACCGAACTTTTATTTTGACAGGTTGCCATGAATACCTTTACATTCCTGTGTTTATATGATATGAGGACCGTTTTACTCAAATGAAACGGTCAAATGCTTATGAAGTGACTCTCAGAGCAGTTCTGGAGATGTTGCAAATGCTCATGAAGTGACTCTCAGAGCAGTTCTGGAGATGTTGTTCATGTATTTATGTCCTCATTAGTGAGACGGTGGACGTTAATTAGGGATACGCCGATCCGATATTCATATCGGGTATCGTCTCCGATAGTGCCAT
>NW_015553269.1:745-852 GCF_001515605.1 Sinocyclocheilus anshuiensis | reverse complement strand
TGTCGAAATCATACTCTAGATGTAATACTGTCACATGGAATTGATCGTGATGGTGTTGAAATTATGCAGCCAAGCGATGATATCTCAGATCATTATTTAGTCTTGTG
>NW_015553269.1:0-121 GCF_001515605.1 Sinocyclocheilus anshuiensis | reverse complement strand
ATAGTATCGCATCAGATAGCTTGCTATAGATCGCCTGAGGAACAATTCCACTCATTCTACTATAGGAGAGGAAGACTTGTATAAACTTGTTAAATCATCTAAATCAACAACATGTATGTTA
>NW_015553268.1:707-992 GCF_001515605.1 Sinocyclocheilus anshuiensis | reverse complement strand
AATTGTAAGTCGCTTTGGATAAAAGCGTCTGCAAAATGACTAATTGTAAATGTGTAAATGTAAAATTTTTATATATTTTTACTATTTAAATAACTGTTTTCTATTTGAATATATTTTAAAATGTAATTTATTCCTGTGATTTCAAAGCCGATTTCTTTGATGAATAGAAATTTCAGAAGCACAGCATTTATCTGAAATAGAAATCTTTTGTAAAATTATAAATGTCTTTATCATCACTTTTGATCAATTTAAAGCATCCTTGCTAAATAAAAGTATTCATTTCTA
>NW_015553268.1:0-128 GCF_001515605.1 Sinocyclocheilus anshuiensis | reverse complement strand
TAGAATGATTTCTGAAGGATCATGTGACACCGAAGACTGGAGTAATGATGCTGAAAATTTAGCTTAGATCAAAGGAATAAATCAAATTTTAAAATATATTCAAATAGAAAGCAGTTATTTTAAATAGT
>NW_015553267.1:0-1416 GCF_001515605.1 Sinocyclocheilus anshuiensis | reverse complement strand
CTATAACGTATTTGATATTTATCATGTATGACTAAAATCATGCAGAGATTAAAAATGAATTCTGAGCAAAAATGTTAAGGTATCATTTTTATTTTATTAACTTTTATTAATCAAAACACAACACCCACAATATAATATTCAGTGTTGGGCTGCCGAAACTCCGAACGCGTGCATGATGAGGGGCGAGCTCAGAAGCCTACTAATGTCTTCATCCGTTTGCAACAAAACTTTATAGTTTTGCTGCAAATGAATTAAGAATTTATAGTGCTATATCTCAGCTTAATTAAACATAATTATATTGTATACACGGTTTACTAAATCTGTAAAAAATATTGCACTGAAATGTGTGCTGAAAGAATTTGCGTATTTTAATTATACCTGTCATGTTTGTGGTTTTTCATCATTACACAGTCTGTTTAAATAAATATTCAGAAACACATGCAGTGCTACTTTTTTCTTTTTTCTGTTTAACTTTTATTAAACTGCAGCTCAAAATAGAATAGGCCTATACCCTAAATAAGGATAAATTATATTGGAACACATCTCCAAAATAATCGCACACAGATGCACGTTGCCATTACAGTAGTCAACGCCGAACAACAGGCAAATAAAATATAAACTGAGGTTACAAAAGTGATTCAGTCAAGATCAGTGAGGGATTTTCTTTTCTTTTGTTCATTGATTAACATTAATGGCGGCAGCGGCTGCTGTCAATACACGGATCCAATAAACCCTTGTTTTCTTTCTCAACTCTTTACGTTCACTTAAGACATAACCGGTTGTATTTATGGGATATTTTGATATAATTCTGTGTGTATTTGTCCATTCGAATGTGTAAGAACGCGAGAAAGAGAGCTCAGTTAAGTGTTCGTGTATATAAAAGGCGGCTTTTGTGCGTGCGCTTTGTGTGTGAGCAGCACAGAAAACAGCGCGCGAGTGCAGAAGTGAGTTCTATTTCGTCTTCTTGCAGGAATCTTTTGAAATCACAATAAAAGCACATACAGAAATCGAGAAGCAGAATCGAAATGTAATTTTATAACAAGTAATTCGATGCCTGACTTTACACATCTAATCTGATATCCAAAATTGGAATAGCTTTTTGATTCCCAACCCTCCTACTAAATTATTTCATTCTTGCATGCAAAAAGACCTGTATGGTGACTATGGGGCTATGTAAAATATTTTTTGCAACTTACTAGGTTTATCATTTGTCATTGTTTTCTAGTAATATCGATAATTGTCTGTTACCTGACTGTTGACATCGACATCGCGATACTTACGAGACATCGTCGATATACGATAATATCGTCATATCGCCCCGCCCTAAATATATATAGTAGTCAACATTTGAAGTGGATCAAAAAGGTTCATTAAAGTTGTCCTAAGACAAGAACGGGTATTGTTTTGTTTTTAGGA
>NW_015553266.1:601-1122 GCF_001515605.1 Sinocyclocheilus anshuiensis | reverse complement strand
GGCAATACTGTCTCAACGTCATGGCACACCAGCAAAGATGTATCCACGTGCCTTTTTCTGCCGCAAACTCACAGCCGCGGAACGGAATTATGACGTGGGCAACCGTGAACTTCTTGTAACAAAGTTAGCGCTTGAGGAATGGCGTCATTGGCTGGGGGGAGCTGCTCTTCCATTCATTGCTCTTGGCACCAGTACAATGGGATATCATGACTGAGATTGAACATCTGAATCTTCAAAGACCGCCACCTCCTGAATGCCCTGCAAACCTCACCTATGTCCCTGAGTCCCTTCGACCACGACTTCTGACCCAAGTACACGCAACGCTCAGTTCGGGACATCCTGGAATCACTGCCACAGAGAATCTATTCAGGAACCGATTCTGGTGGCCTACGTTGCTGGCTGACACAACCAAATTTATCCAGAACTGTATCACATGCAGCACATCCAAGTCTCCTAGACAGCTTCCAGCCGGTTTGCTAAATCCACTACCCACACCACACCGACCTTGGTCCCATATCGCT
>NW_015553266.1:0-447 GCF_001515605.1 Sinocyclocheilus anshuiensis | reverse complement strand
CCCTTTCCAGTGCATCCTGGGCTTTCAACCTCCACTGTTTCCCTGGTCTGGCGAACCCACCGAATTACCTTCAGTCACAGATTGGTTGCAACACAGCGAGGAGGTCTGGGACCGGGCACATACTCACCTACTTCATGCCGTAAGGCGTCAAGAACAACAGGCCAACCGACATCGACGTCCCAGTCCCGAGTACACCCCAGGCCAATGGGTTTGGCTTTCAACCAAGGATCTACGCCTCCGACTTCCATGTAAAAAGCTCAGTCCCAGGTATGTTGGTCCCTTCAAAATTTCTAGACAAATATCTCCAGTATCATTTCGTTTAGAACTGCCCTCTAATTACTGCAATTCTCCCACATTCCATGTATCACTTCTGAAACCCGCTGGTGGTCTGAGAGGAGAGATGGAGGAGGGGGCCAGACCGCAGACCCCCCTGCCTTTCCTGGTTGA
>NW_015553265.1:0-452 GCF_001515605.1 Sinocyclocheilus anshuiensis | reverse complement strand
ACACAAATGAAGATATTTTTAACAGATGCCTTGTGTACGCAAAAACAGCAACTTTACTACCTTTCTGAGGCTTGAAAGTGGTGGTTGCATAAACTGTGAAATGGAGGGGCAGAAATTTCTCAGATTTAATTAAAAAGATCTACATTTATGCTTCAAAGATGAACAAAAGTCTTACAGGTTTGGAACAACATGAAGGTGAGCGATGAACATTTTTGGTTTAACTAACACATTAGGTAAATCTGTTCCCTCAGGGGCACCAGTAGATCTCTGATCTTCTGGTTCTTCTGCTCCTTCCACCATCCCAATCCTGGATTATTGAGCCATGACAGAAGTTTCCACTTTGAATGCTTTAGCCTGGCTGTTTTTTCTCCAGCATCTAAAGTGAGAAAGAAAACAATAACCTAAATGTAAAAATAATAATAAAAAAAAACAATGGTTGTCCAAAATGTAAA
>NW_015553264.1:0-555 GCF_001515605.1 Sinocyclocheilus anshuiensis | reverse complement strand
AGATATGCCCAAAACCACAGATCATATCTAGGAAACGGGCTAGCAACCTGCCAGAACTGTTCAACGGACACGCTGCACCCAGCAGCAGAACCCAAAGAACCGTTACTGTCACAATTGACAAACCACAGGTACTTCGAGGAGAACGTGTGGGAAGGGATGCCCACAGCATATGTCGATGGCTGCTCCTACAATCAACAGGGCAACTTGAAAGCTGGAGCGGGAGTGGTCTGGCTCCATCCACAGGTACTTCGAGGAGAATGTGTGTGAAGGGATGCCCACAGCATATGTCGATGGCTGCTCCTACAACCAACAGGGCAACTTGAAAGCTGGAGCGGGAGTGGTCTGGCTCAACAATGACCCTTGCCCGACGCAACAAATCAAATTAGGCCCTCACTCATCGCAATATGCAGAAATTGCGGCCATCCTCATCACCCTACAAGTTGCTGCATCCCACAACATCAAAGAACTCCTCATCTGTACCGACTCGAATTATGCCCGTCTAAGCTTCAAATACCATCTAGCTGGATGGAAACAGAATGGATTCAAGACAGCTAA
>NW_015553263.1:388-554 GCF_001515605.1 Sinocyclocheilus anshuiensis | reverse complement strand
TTTCTAGCTTGTACTTATTTGAACAAATGCCTGAAACTTGGTATTTCGAGCACTTCCTGTGTCTGTTTGCCTCTTTAAGAACAATCGCTTTATGCATCCCCCAATTGTAAGTCGCTTTGGATAAAAGCATCTGCTAAATGACTAAATGTAAATGTAAATGTAAATA
>NW_015553263.1:0-256 GCF_001515605.1 Sinocyclocheilus anshuiensis | reverse complement strand
GCTCTGATGAATGGTGCTCGGTGCCCGTCTCAGCGTGGTGCTCGTGGGGTGAAGTGCCGTGGTGCAGATCCCTCTCCCAGGGTGCCTTCGGAGTCTGTGAACAAGGAGAAACAAGCATTAATGTCGCCTGGAGCTCCGGGGTGCCTTTCCGCTGGTGTCTCTTCTCCTGGCTTTTAAGGCCAGCGGGAACGAGTTCCAGGTGCGCCACTCCTCGCGCACAGGTGTTGTGCATCGGTGATCAGTGTGGCAGCGGCGT
>NW_015553262.1:1071-1265 GCF_001515605.1 Sinocyclocheilus anshuiensis | reverse complement strand
GGAGTCCAGCCCAGGGTTGTCACATGTGGTTGCCGCAAGCCCGCCCGCAGCCGCTCACATGCGCCGTTCTCGACCCCGCCACCTCAGCTCACTCTAGCCCGTCCTCCGCTCACTCTATCCCTAAGCCGGGGCTTCCCCTCACGCTAGGCCGCTGTGTTTTTCGTTGTGAAAGCGAAACTACTTTGTTTGGTCTT
>NW_015553262.1:771-968 GCF_001515605.1 Sinocyclocheilus anshuiensis | reverse complement strand
GCGCATTTTATGGAGGACTGTTTCCTGATCCTGGTAGAGTAGACTACAATGCTGGCTGTTCTGACTGTAAGTATGTTTCTTATATTTAAATAATTTGCCACTGACGATTCAAACGCGAGTTTAGAGCAGTGTAGAGTAGCGTTTGTAGTTTGTCATTTGTCTGATCACAAATGCAGACATGGTTTTATGTTTATGTG
>NW_015553262.1:0-654 GCF_001515605.1 Sinocyclocheilus anshuiensis | reverse complement strand
TATGTCCCCACTGGATGCAACAAATGCCTCGTTTATAATGGGTTTTAATGTTTTTGTCTCATTGCTCCGGCCGGGACATGGCAGCACAATATGGTAAGGGGCGTAACATTTCCGTCACACGCTTGAGGTATTCGGCCAATCACAACGAACTGGATAGCTGGCCAATCAGAGCACACCTCGTTTTTCAGACCGATGAGCTTTATAAAAATCAAGGCATTTCAGAAAGGGGGGGCATAGAAGAGAAACAATAATGAACAGTATGTGGAAAATAATTCAGTAGCTCACACAGCATGAAGGAAACACAGGGAAAATATATATTTCAATACTCTCTCTCGCAGTTACATCGTTGGGTAATTATACTGTATATAAAATGCGGGCATCAGGGAGCCGCTATTAACCCTCTGATGCATGCATTATTAAATCACAAAGTAATATTTTTTTACATGTATGTTTTTACTTTTAAACAAATGAAAAATCATGCCAAAATTTTTTTTTTTGTCAATATATTATATTTTGAGGGAGTTACATATCTGTCCACTGTAGTGGACACCATGAATCAAACGTATAAAAACTAAATCAATAGAACTTAATGGGTGGTCTTAAAAAACTTGTCTTTAAAATATTTACTACGTGAAAATGGTATGAATACACATA
>NW_015553261.1:271-1779 GCF_001515605.1 Sinocyclocheilus anshuiensis | reverse complement strand
GAAGTCCACAGTCATCTCCACAGTTTTGAGCGTGTTGAGCTCCAGACAGTCTCAACAACCTGTACAACCTGTACATCTCAACAATATGTACATTGACTGACAGTCACCACTGATAAACTACCACTAAATATTGTAGAAACTTAATTTGCTGTAAAGTTGCTTTGCAATGATTTGTATCGTGAAAAGCGCTATACAAATAAACTTGAATTGAAAATTGAAAGGGTATAAAATGATCAAATCAGGTGCACATGTTCCATTAATGTTCTCCTCTTCTGTCTTTGCAAACAGCATAAAGAAAGTGGTAATGCATTTATTCAAGCACATAATGTTTCCAATTATATTCATTTTCTTATTTGTGCTTTTTGCCTAAAAGATTCTTAAATGTAACTTTTAATTTCTCTTGCGTTTCATTTGTTTGTTTAGCATGATACATATAGCATAAATTTGTGTTTAAAAAAGCATGATACATATAGCAAAATGACTGCTTTTTAAAAACATAAATTTGTGTTTAAAAATGCCCAAAATACATTATGTATATATAGATTTTCCCTCTTCAATGTTTTTATTCATTAAAAGTGTCAAAAGCCCAGAAAAAAATGCATTTGTCTTTTACTATTATGCCATTGTATGACATTTTTATTGCATGATTAATTGACCCTTTGCAGAGACCTGCCCCCTTCGTTACTGTTGCCATGTCTGACAAGCCATCCACTCTCACACCACACATTATGTTTTCACGCAGTGGAAAATACATTGCGGAGCAAACTGTAATGCCCCAACAGACAAGACAGAGCAGGTTACTTTTGATATGAAACAAAGTCTGCGCTTTCAAATGTTGTCATTTTTAAAGAAATTCAAACAATAAATACGTTTTGTGGCTCTTTAATATGTCTGGTTTGTTTGTCGGACAAAAATGATTCAAAGATTCAGCTTTATGATTGATCAGATTGCCTGTCAATCAAACTCCCTGCAAAGGGTCAATTGCAGTACAAAGATCAAACCAAATGGGAAACCATTGTCTGAAGTTATGAGAGTTATGGAGGGTTTGCCCAGGACACAATACAGGTAAGAACAGTCACTGCTCATTGGCCCACAAACAATTCGTTAAAAAAATAATAAAAAAAACCTGTTCTAATTGAAAGAAAACAAAATGACAAAAATATTAAAACCAATAATGTAGCATGAAAAGAGTTTAAGCAAATTTTTTTAGGCCAGTAATTTTTGACCAGGAGTGTAACCTCAGTGTAACCTTGTTTTCACCACAATTGTATCAAGGTGGAGAATTCGGCCAGAGACCAATGTGTTATAAACAAGTAAGTCAATCAAGCCTGTGTTAATGATACAGATATATAAAACTGTTTGAGTTATAAATTTTCACAAATGCCCATAAAAAATTTAGCTATTTCTGTATGAACAAGCGTTCTTTATGTAATAAACAGGATGTGTGTATATTGCACTCTGGGTACAGCACACGCTTTTCTCATGCAAGCCCAGTCTTGCACACTTTC
>NW_015553261.1:0-231 GCF_001515605.1 Sinocyclocheilus anshuiensis | reverse complement strand
AAGCCCAGTCTTGCACACTTTCAGTAAGATGCTAATGGTGAGATCTGATCACAGATGTGGCCAAACATGTCTATGAAGTGTGTCCCTCAACATTATGAATGAAAATGAATGTTCACTTACAATGTAAGTAAATGCGGCCAATCCATAAATGTTAAAATACTTAATTGTACAGTATAGCCACAAGACTGATGATTGCGCACAAAAGCATGCAATCGCTTTCATATGCGCAAT
>NW_015553260.1:0-536 GCF_001515605.1 Sinocyclocheilus anshuiensis | reverse complement strand
AATTAAAGTGTTGATTTCCTACATTATGCTACAAAAAATGCTAACTCCTAAACGTATCCCACACCTTACCCTAACCTTAACCAGTGAAATTGACTGCACGGCGGGATTGGCGCTGAATAGCGTGGTAAAGAAAGTTGCAGTTCAGGAGATAAACAGTTATTAAGATTATGCGATAGGAGATCGTTCCGTAACTCCCCAACCGGACCTCACCGGACAATGGCACCTTTTTAGTTACACCCAGCGTCACTACCCACTGCTACCCTGCGAATTTCGAGCCCCGGGACGCCCCCGTTGCTTGGAACAAAGCGATAGAAATCTTTCCCCAGCACTGCACTGTGCTGGGACGGCTCGCGTGAGAGCCCGTGGGTGATTCCCGTTTATATCATTAAGCAGATGTTCAAACTCCAGTCCGAACACCACTGGCCACGAGCTTTGGGCTCTGCTCTCACGGAGAATATTTACTTATATAGCATTTTTTATTTTAGATGAAGTAGAAACAATGTTACATTTATAAAGTTTTATTTTGAAATGTAAGT
>NW_015553259.1:640-1333 GCF_001515605.1 Sinocyclocheilus anshuiensis | reverse complement strand
GATAAATCAATGGAAAACAATGCAACTTGCATAGTCATTTCCTTCTATATCTCTCAGGAAAGGGTCCTTGGCAATCAGTGTGTTGGCAACTTGATTATACTCTGCATTAGGTGGATACCTAGCAGAAAGGTAGAAACACTCTAAATTAGTTTTTTGATTTTGTCTAATCATCTTCATAGATTGTAAATTGATCTTAGTACAGTTGTAATAGCAGAGGTGGTAGTAATAATTATTATACTTACAGGATGTATTCTGTACTGTATAGCACAAAAAGGACACCGATACCAACTCTGAAGGCTTCGCTTTCGATGCATATGCGGTCATCGTTTTGTCTCACTGTAACATGTATCTGTCAACAACAATAAACTAATTACTAAAGCTGCAAGATATAACGCAAAGGAAATAAATGATGATCGTATTGTAACAAGCTACCGTAATATACATATTTGTGGTATATAAAGCATAGATAAACGTATGATGAATTACACCACGTCTTACCGCCGCCAACTGATCTTGTCTAAAGGAAATTACGTAAATGTATGTTTACCGCTGATTGGCCAACACAGTCAAACTCCTTTCACCAATGAGAAACCTTTTGGCACGCCCATTGCTCCAAGCTGCAGCTACCCCTGTCTCCCAAAAGGCACCGCTGGGATTCAAACCCAGGATCTCCTGATTACTAGACAGGTGTTT
>NW_015553259.1:0-608 GCF_001515605.1 Sinocyclocheilus anshuiensis | reverse complement strand
CTTATTTATTAGGTTCCACAGTGTTTGCTGATTTTCTTTTTTTTTTTTTTTTTTTTTTTTTTTTTTTTTTTTAACTTACTGCACCTGGTATTCCCGGTTGGTCTCCCATCCAAGTAATAACCTGGACCGACCCTGCTTAGCTTCCGAGGTCAGACAAGATTTATTTATTTTTTTTCATATTTTGGATATAATAATACATTATAATATCCCATACAACAATACAACAATTCTTGATTGAACATATACAAATATCCATTTCTGGAGAGTCTACATTCAATTTTCTTAAAATGTCTAGTACATCTTTTGTAAAAATAGTATTAAACAGTTTCATGTCATTCTTCAACTTAAAAAATTCATACAAGGTTTGTATGTAATCCTCAATTTCTGCTTTAAAATACAGCCACAAGTCCAAGACATAATTCTTGTTTTTTTGCAATATTTCTTCTCTTCCATATTACTTTTTTTGCTAGAATTAAGAGTAGTTAAGATTAATAACTTGTTTATTTTGACATTTCTCATTTAACCCCAACATTAGAGTTATATTCCATCTAATATCTTTTTTGGTTTTCCTTAAATCACAGACTAACTCTTGTAAAACTCCAAAAAAT
>NW_015553258.1:1015-1202 GCF_001515605.1 Sinocyclocheilus anshuiensis | reverse complement strand
GAACACCCTGCTCTCTGTGGGGAACAAGAGCTGCCTCCGCGACTTTCGCCATATGCCCCAGGAGCCTCTGAAAAAGTATCAGTGCGACCGCTGTCCTGCCCTTGAACTTATTCAAGCAGGCTAGCACCGACCGCGCACGTTCCTCTGTGAGGCGCGCTGTCTGTTCGACCGAATCCAACTCCATACC
>NW_015553258.1:0-166 GCF_001515605.1 Sinocyclocheilus anshuiensis | reverse complement strand
GCGTCCACAGCCGTACCCGCAGTGGGGCAGCGAGGTGGAACACAGGGACCCAACTCGGGCGGCTTGTGAGCGGGCCGGAGAGGGGTGTGAGTGTGGTGTGCAAAGGCTCACCTGGTTCCACGGTTTGGCAGAGGGTGCGTGAGTAGGGCCTTTGTTGACGCTCTCG
>NW_015553257.1:1033-1563 GCF_001515605.1 Sinocyclocheilus anshuiensis | reverse complement strand
AGAATGCATTCTCTGAAAAATCTTCTGATGTAGAAAGATGTCATTAGGCGCGTTTCCATTACAGATTTGCGCAAAAATTTGGCGATATTTTATAAATGTCGATAAAAAAGTATTGCGAAATGACGGTGTTTCCATTAACCAATGTTATGCGATTAAAACGTAACCTTTTGCCTCTCGCGATAAGTCATGGCAACGGATTTTGGTGGGATTTTGACGGATTTTGGCTATATTTATTCAAAGGAGACTTATGCGTGTATCTTTACAGGAGCAGCAAAGAGAGCAGCTTCAGAAACGTGCGTGGCGCGGCTGGAATAAACCATAGACTGTATAAAAACACAAGCATTGAGTGGCCGTAATTAGTTTCAGTGACCGTATCAGAGCCACACTGCACCGCAGACGTGTGCAGTGTAAATTGTCTAAGCATTAATAGTAGGGAAAGCCCCTTATACTGGAGAGCGGCCACTTATGAAATGTTTCTTGGAGGTTATAGTACATTGAAGAATGATCATATGACTTTTTACATACGCCAT
>NW_015553257.1:0-113 GCF_001515605.1 Sinocyclocheilus anshuiensis | reverse complement strand
TATGGGTCACCATACTTGGCCACATGTCACGTCACGTCACTTTAAGTTTTAGTACAGCTTACTTGAGTAATTTAAGGCAATCAGTTTCCACACATTTTTCTAGTAATGTGAAC
>NW_015553256.1:1043-1395 GCF_001515605.1 Sinocyclocheilus anshuiensis | reverse complement strand
TTCAGTGCGTGCAGAGAACTGAACAAATCATTCAAAGTGATTCGTAAACAAATGCACACCGTCTTGCAGGCTTCTTTGTTCAAGACCTTGAACAGAATCGACTGAAAAGAGAGATTAATTCGTGAATGGGGCATCGTTCATGACCCAGATAAAAGAGCGCACTTGGAATAAATTACATTTGATAAGTATTTAGTAAGGACACACCATCAGATCTGAAAGTGCTGGATCTGAAGATGATCTACTTACTGTGAATGTTTTTTGCATGACTGTGTAGAGAAGATGATTGATTGAAACACTTCCCACATGCAGTGCAGTGATACGGTTTCTCTCCAGTGTGAATCCTCTCATGTGT
>NW_015553256.1:0-821 GCF_001515605.1 Sinocyclocheilus anshuiensis | reverse complement strand
CACTTGTAATGACAGATTTATCCAGATGATATTTTATTGCTTGATGCATTATTGTGTCACATTTGTTGAGGACACAGCATCAGATCTGAAAGTGCTCGATCTGAAGATGATCCATTGATCACAAGTGTACAGTTTCTCTCTAGTGTGGATGTTCATGTGATCCTTAAGGTTTGATGATTGTGTGAAACTCTTCCCGCACTGATCACATGTGTACAGTTTCTCTCCAGTGTGAATATTAATGTGTCTCTTAAGGTTTGCTAATTGTGTGAAGCCCTTTCCGCACTGATCACAACTGAACAGTTTCTCTCCAGTGTGGATGTTCATGTGTATGTTAAGGCTTGATGATTGTGCGACTATATTTGCTTGTGAAACTCTTTCCACACTGAGTGCAGGTGAGAGATTTATTGGCTCTTCTTTTCTTTAAATCTTTCTGTTTGGTTTGAGAGCAACTCAAAGGTTTTTCTCTACTTTTGACATGATTTTTCTCCTCAACTTCACTCAGTTCTTCATTCTCCTCATTTTCTTCATTTAACTCTGAAATAAAAGTAAAAATGGTTTATTTTCAGTTAGTCATAAAAACAGAGAAATGTGAAAGGAGATAAAAATGAACCCTGATGTAAAGCTTTTTGATGCATTTTTATAAATTATATGTCACTAAAAAAATAATTAAAGTTTCAAAGTATTATAGGCACAAATCCCATGTTTCTACAGGGAGAACTATTAAATATGTTTGATCAACAAAAAAAAGATCTAACATACATTAATTTTGTTGAAATAAGTACCCATATCATAGAAAGTGTCTCTTATTATATGATGCTTCC
>NW_015553255.1:0-797 GCF_001515605.1 Sinocyclocheilus anshuiensis | reverse complement strand
GTTTGATTTGGCATTGTTTAGTTTAGTGTAGTTAAGTTTAGTTTAGTTTGGTTTGGTTTGGTTTAGCTTAGTTTAGTTTGATTTGGCATTGTTTAATTTAGTGTAGTTAAGTTTAGTTTGGTGTAGTTTAGTTTAGTGTAGTTAATTTTATTTTGGTGTAGGTTAGGTTGGTGTAGTTTAGTTTAGTGTAGTTAATTTTATTTTGGTGGAGGTTATGTTGGTGTAGTTTAGTTTAGTTTAGTTTGATTTGGCATTGTTTAGTTTAGTGTAGTTTAGTTTAGTGTAGTTAATTTTATTTTGGTGTAGGTTAGGTTGGTGTAGTTTAGTTTAGTGTAGTTACTTTTATTTTGGTGTAGGTTAGGTTGGTGTAGTTTAGTTTAGTGTAGTTAATTTTATTTTGGTGGAGGTTATGTTGGTGTAGTTTAGTTTAGTTTAGTTTGATTTGGCATTGTTTAGTTTAGTGTAGTTACGTTTAGTTTAGTTTGGTTTGGTTTGGTTTGATTTAGATTGGTTTAGTTTAGTTTAGTTTAGTTTAGTTTGGTTTGGTTTGGTTTAGCTTAGTTTAGTTTGATTTGGCATTGTTTAATTTAGTGTAGTTAAGTTTAGTTTGGTGTAGTTTAGTTTAGTGTAGTTAATTTTATTTTGGTGTAGGTTAGGTTGGTGTAGTTTAGTTTAGTTTAGTTTAGTTTAGTTTAGTTTTTTTTTAGTTTAGTTTAGTTTGGTTTGGTTTGGTTTGGTTTGGTTTGATTTAGTTTAGTTTAGTTTAGTTTAGTTTAGTTTCGTTTCGTTTCGTTTCG
>NW_015553254.1:0-817 GCF_001515605.1 Sinocyclocheilus anshuiensis | reverse complement strand
AAATAATATTTAATGATCATTTTGAGGTCACTCAGCCCCCCACATACTCCAAATGTACCCCAATAGTCTCGTTTGTTTGTGCTTCGTTTGTGCTGGTGTTGGATTTGGCAAACCAAATCACATGAAATAGTCACAGTCACTTAATTGTTAGTAGCCATATTCGTCCAGTTTTCTTTGGCCAAATTAGAAGTAGGCTAATGCTTCTCTTGCACGTTCAGTTTAGAACTATATGTCTCTGTGCTATCATTGATGGGGAGCTGGGCAATTAATAGTAAATATGACCAAAACGGTATTATTATTATTATTATTATTATTTTTATATGAATATAAAATCACTATATATGCGCATTTGAAGTACTATTTGTGGGAGTATTATCACGCTTACTATATGATATGAGAGGGACGAGAGATGGACAGAGAGAGGGAGACAGAGATGACAGAGAGAGGGAAAGATGCCCTCTCATGAAAAATGTAAAAATAAATCTTTTACATGCTCAAAATCAGCTGCTGTGATGTGTGTGATGCCCTCAGAACCTGTAAGATGAAGCATTGCATATAAATAGTTTGTTTGCGCATCACGTGTATCATTATGACGATAATAAAAGGTCGTATGAGGAAACATGCATTACTGCTGATAAAAAACACCAGAGTCATTATACTGTATATATACACTGACTTTTGGGATCAGTAAGATTTTAATGTTTGTGAAAGAAGTCTCTTCTGCTCACCAAGACTGCATTTATTTGATCAAAAATTTAGTAAAAATTGTGATATATTATTACAAATTAAAACAGCTGTTTTCTATGTGAATCTCTGT
>NW_015553253.1:0-1275 GCF_001515605.1 Sinocyclocheilus anshuiensis | reverse complement strand
AAATGTAAAGGAAAAATAGAAAAAGATGAACAACATTAATGTAATTAAACAGTGCCAGAGGACAGTAACAAAATAAGTAATCTCGTTGGCATCTGTTCACTTCGATAGGGCAGAGCTGTCCGTCTTGACTGCGCTTATTTCACTCCTCCAAGTCAGACACTTTCTGCTCCTGGTATATGAGGTGTGATTTGTGACAGATCGAAGGCTTAGCAGGAGAAGGAGAAGGAGCAGTCTACCCTTCCGTCGCCGTCAGTCCGTGTCGATTTTTGAATGGGATTGATAGGGCAGGCAGACAACAGACCCGCGGCGACGTCACTGTTGGAACCAATCATAGGCGGCGACGTGACGGCGGCGTATGTAAGAAATTTATCAAAAATGGTACGTGTACTAAGTACGTCTGAACTAGGTACGTCGCCTTACATGACGCCTGATACATACGTCGTCTCAATGTACGTCGCCTTACATGATGCCTGATACATGCGTTGTCTCCATGTATGTCGGCTTAAACGAAATTTAAAGTTTGCAATAGTAAATGTATTTGTTTATAGGCTATTGCTTTTAGTTATTTCCTAACAAGTGTTAATAGTTAATAATAATTATAAGTTAATTTCATTTTAGATAACTTTTCTTTTTTGGCTGTTACATTGGTGTAGTACCGCAAACTAAACGTTCTTACTATTAAAGGTGTTCTTTTTTACTTGGACAATGTAGTCAACATTAAATGATGTGGAGTGCACATTATTCTAAGGAAACATACTTTCATGATGTTCAAAACGTTCTACAGCCTATAACATTTTGTTATAAAAAAAATGAAAGGTTTGTTACAACAGTCTCAGGTGTTTTATATATATATATATATATATTATTGAAGCCTTTGAGTTCAAAGGTACATTTTATTAAATATTTAATAATATTTAGGCCACGTACTATGAATTGTGACCAATAAATGTAAAAAAGTACATGTTATTAAATATTTAATAATATTTAGGCCACGTACTATGAATTGTGACCAATAAATGTAAAAAAAAGAGTAAATGTAACAAGATGGTTAGTGGGGGTAGAATTAGAAAGCTGGCTGTCACTCAAATATATTTTTTACTTTGATCAAAATAGTTGCTGGATATAGTATGTAATTCATCATCTAAAAGTGGCTTCAAAAGATTGTGGTGATTTAATTACAAGCACAACAATTATGCTGTGGAGCATTAAGATCATCTCCGGTGACAGCATTTAAGGTTGGATGAAATTTATCAAGATATATGGACAGTTTCAAAT
>NW_015553252.1:432-515 GCF_001515605.1 Sinocyclocheilus anshuiensis | reverse complement strand
TGACTGTTTAAAAACATTCCGAGGACCACCTTTCCAAATATGATATTATGAACACAGAATAACAGAAAATTCAAAAAGAAAAA
>NW_015553252.1:0-313 GCF_001515605.1 Sinocyclocheilus anshuiensis | reverse complement strand
ACACTTTTAACAAATTAATTAATAATACATCCCCACATCCAGGCTAACATACCTGTAACAACATGTCAGACACACAAGAGGGGAACATTCTCTCTATTCATTAGCAGAAATGTTCAACAAAGTTCATTCACCCCAATTTACATACTGTAAGTGTAATTTATCAAATACAATTAGCGATATGAACATGACTGTTTAAAACAATCTTACATATTAAACAAACTTGAAGCATTACGTAAATGTTACATGTATTTTTTTTTTTTTACAATTCAACTGGAGAAAAACTGGACACGTTACTTATACCCCTTCCCACACA
>NW_015553251.1:0-664 GCF_001515605.1 Sinocyclocheilus anshuiensis | reverse complement strand
TGGACTGTTTAGGACAAACAGACTCTCTGGAATAAAGCAAATTTTACAAAGCTGTGTATGAGAGAAAGAGGACTGTTTAGGACAAATTAATTCAACAGAATTAACTGACTTACAAATACTCATCACCACATATGAGAAAGAGAGCCGACAGAATATAGACACATCTGTTTTGTTATCATTTATTATTTGCATAATTTTCTTACAGTGTTTTGCCACTGTCCTGCAGAGTTGAGCTTCAACTTTAATTAAACACACCTGAACCAGCTAATCAAGGTCTTTATAGGATTACTAGAAACTTCCAGGCAGGTGTTTTGGAGCTGGTTGGAGCTACACTCAGCTGGACAGAGGGCCACTGTCCTGCAGAGTTTAGCTTCAACCCTAATTAAGCACACCTGAACCAGCTAATCAAGTTCTTTAGGATTCGTGATACAAAATCTGATTAATTTCCGCGAACCGGTACTTTTCGGACAGATCGGCTCACTGAACCGGTTCAAAAAGCCGATTCATCGGTACCTGACGTCATCAAGCAATAACGTCTCTACGCATTTCTTTTCTAACAACTCAGTGCAATGTTGTATCAATGAAAAATTAAAATAAGTAAGTTGTGTCAACACATATAGAAACATTAAAAAAATAAAGTTATTTGTGTGAAAGCATATTGCTG
>NW_015553250.1:0-1971 GCF_001515605.1 Sinocyclocheilus anshuiensis | reverse complement strand
CGCGGCTTTACAGTCTTTCCACCGACAAGAGATCGTCTGATGATGTTGCAAAGGATGTACTCAGGAGTGGATATGTCACATGAATCAACTGTAATTTACGCAAAACAAAAATTAAAATGCCGTCTACGTCGAAGACTTAAAGCACATACAGGAGATGAATAATAGCCTTTTTAAACTGATACATTTTTCTTCTTTATTGCACTCTAGATCAGATGTCTATTTTACAATGATGAACGGTCATAATATAATCTGCCCCCCCCACAGTTTTGTAATGAACACTAATCGAACAGAAAATAAAATTGCGATATAGTAGTGTGCTTATCATTTGGCAAAGGATGGTTGCGGCGGGATTCAAGCAAAGCGCAGTGTTCACGCGCGCAGCTGATGATTTACGTCTCCATTCACACTCAGTAAATACCGCATGTGCTGTGAGTTTAACCTGCTTATTTTATGACTCCTCCGTATCCAGTTTAAGTTGCATACATTTTGTTCTTACATTGGTGTTACGTTTGTAGCAATATACTAATATAACTAAAATAACTATTTAACTATACAGTATTTTATTATTGTGTGTGTATCGAATAGTTTACTAAATCAAATGATTGGGAAACTTTTTGTCATTGAAATGGTTTGGAAAAGTGTCCCAATCATCCTGAATTCACCCTACTCTTTGAAATCATGATTGCATTACAGTATGTTGTTTTAAACCCCAAATATTTGACTTGTAACTTCATTATATTTTACTTATAACTTAATTATACTTCTTCATTAATAATTATTTAGTTATTTGTAATGTTAATTATAAAAAAATAAAAAGAAGAAGAAAAAAATTGAAAGTAGTTTCAATGTAGCTAGCTACTTTTTGACGGTAGCTTGTAGTGTAGCTAGCTACATTTTCAGAGGGGTAGCTTGAATGTAGCTTAACTACTTTAATGTATGAGTAGCTTGTAGCTGGTCAAGCTACAGTTTCAGAGTAGCTTCCCCAACACTGTTTATTTAATGCTATTTATGTTACCCAACAGATGGCTAAGGAGGTAGTGGAGGCTTTTCCAGTGACACCATCTGAAATCTTTAATTAACATAAATTAAAGTAGTTAAGCTACACTACAAGTAAGCGCCTCCTGTCAGAGCTGCGTAAGGAGATGGCTGTAACAATCCTAGAAGCATCAGGTATGTATTGTAGGCACACAATCAAGGAGAATCTTGAACTGATCCTTCAGTGTGAGTGTTCCTTTACTACATACATGGGCATGAAAAGCCAAGCCTCCTACAAAGTGATCTACTGTCTTTTTGGAGTATGGTGAGTTTAAATTTCATTGTTATGTTGGCTTAACAATGGTACTGACAACACACTGTTTATGCTTATTATTATGACAAATAATTTCTGCAAATACAATAGGGTTTCAGCAAGTTTGATGCTTTCACTCATAATAATAAGTGAAAGCATCACGTGCTGAAACCCTATTTTATTTGCAGAAATTCTTTGTCTAGAAATCAGAGACCAAAGCCATAAACATTTTCCCAAAGTTGATGAAATGGATCCAAATCAACACCATTGCTCAGGCGGCCAGTCAGACAGTAGTCAGCACTATAGTAAATACATTTGCTTTTTAGTTTATAATTCTGTAATCATAAGGGCTTGAATCAAAATTAATTTCAAATGAATCCGTCATTCAAGCTCCAAAACATTTTTCTATTATTTGTTGTACCCCTGGAAATTCTGTTGCACAAAACTAGACACAATTCAAATTACATACATTGCCTTTGGTTGTGTAAAAATAAATTCCAAAATATGACAACGTAGTTTCATTATTTTATTTTTTAATACATGTTGTCCACTACAGTGAGACAAACAATAATAAATCCCTTCACGTCTAGGTCACATTCAAAAAGTGTGAATGGCTGATTAACTTAACATGTCATAAATTAAAGTGGTCATATGATGCTATTTTAAAGATCATTATTTGGTGT
>NW_015553249.1:0-497 GCF_001515605.1 Sinocyclocheilus anshuiensis | reverse complement strand
GTTTCTGTTAGTTTGCATGCGATAGCTCATTAGTGCAAGAGGTAACAAATCAATCCAATTAAGTTTAGTACTTTCACATATTTTGTTAATTTTGGCCTTAATAGTTCCATTAACCCTTTCGACGGACCCTTGTGCCTGTGGATGGTAAATGCACCCTAGTCTCTGTTTTATTCTTAATTGTTGCAATACTTGTTTTACAGTTTTTTGTATGAATGCCGACCCATTATCTGAACTTATTTCCGATGTTATTCCAAATCTCGGAATTACTTCTCTTGTTAGAAATTTAATTACTGTTCCTGCTCCCAGATCTGCTGATGGTACTGCCTCCACCCACCTGCTAAATCTGTCTATTATCACAAGCATGTATC
The DNA here is from genome assembly GCF_001515605.1 of Sinocyclocheilus anshuiensis. NCBI lineage: Eukaryota > Metazoa > Chordata > Actinopteri > Cypriniformes > Cyprinidae > Sinocyclocheilus > Sinocyclocheilus anshuiensis. Next base: position 129 of record NW_015553249.1, on the reverse strand, counting down.
TCTTTCCTTGTACTCGCTTTATCATATCCACATAGTCCATTACCAAATGCTTAAAGGGCCCTTCTGTTACTGGTATATGGCCTATTGGTGTTGCTATCCCTTTCCTCACATTGTATTTGGCACAAACTT
>NW_015553248.1:1084-1313 GCF_001515605.1 Sinocyclocheilus anshuiensis | reverse complement strand
GAAGACGTCTTTTTAGCGTTCAGTATTAACGTCCAAGTGACATAAGTAGTGAATGTTCAGAAGACATATTTTTAGCGTTCAGTATTAACATCCAAGTGACATAAATAGCGAACGTTCAGAAGATGTCTTTTTAGCGTTCAGTATTAACGTCCAAGTGACAAATAGTGAACGTTCAGAAGACGTCTTTTTAGCGTTCAGTATTAACGTCCACGTGACATAGTGAACGTTC
>NW_015553248.1:0-874 GCF_001515605.1 Sinocyclocheilus anshuiensis | reverse complement strand
ATGTCTGTTTTAGACGTCTTTTAAGAGCTCACTATTGACGTCCAAGTGACATAAATAGTGAAGGTTAAAAGATGTCTTTTTAAACATCTTTTAAATGTTTTTATTGATGTCCAAGCCACATCATTACAGGGTTCTAAATGAAAGTTTTTAAGTAATTTTTAACATTTTTTTTCAACGTCACATACAGAAGTTCATACAAGTTTTTATGATGTGTTTAATTGGACTAATTTCAGACATCCCTGTTGCACTCAATTTAAACCAACTGAACTATTTTAATTGTTAATGAGGCCAGAGTTCAATCTTGTCTTACTATGAGCTTTATTGAACACCATGAACATGTCACCATCAGGTGTTCCAAGGTTGGATGACCACATGGTATTCAATAAAACTCATACTAGTCATAGTAAAGGCAGTGTGCAGAAGTACTGCTTTAAAATTGTAAATAATAAATTAATACCTATCCCCTTAGTTGTACCGGTCCAATACATATAGGTATGCAAAGACATTTTAGTAGCCTTATTTGCAATTGGAAATACGTTATCTGATCCATTAAAAAGGACAGAAATAAAAAAATAGTTTGAAATGACAAGAGATTACATTTTAACCATCTTTAATGAGTTTTTCAGCAAAATATTAACAAGCTGATAAAACAAAATTCTAATAGTTAAATTTTAACTCTCAAGTGAACAAAAAAATAAAATAAAATAAAATCCCACAAGACTAAGATATTTGGTCTGAAGTGAGCAGGGGGAGGGGGTATAAAGTCCCCTAAACTGGAAATAAACACAAATGCCTTACAGTACTCATGCAACAGTCCTCAGTTATTTTGCACCCCTGTATGCCCTCCACCTCCCTTCCTCCCTGGTGCATGCTT
>NW_015553247.1:0-941 GCF_001515605.1 Sinocyclocheilus anshuiensis | reverse complement strand
CATCTAAGACTTTCGTTCATCTTCAAAAGAAAAGCGGAGATATTTAATAATTAATCTGAGAGATTTATGTCCCTCCGATGAAAGAAGATTCACCAAAGATGTTCACGTTTACAAAGCCAAACCCTAGATATTTTAGGCAATATAGAAATCCTGGCCAGGACGCGTCCTGGGAAAATGGCACGTATGGTCACCCTAACTTAACTATTTTGTACCGTATCCGTAAAGGCTATCTTTCCCGGGTTTTCTGCAACCATGATGCGCGCGCATCCTGAATGTTTACAAACCGGTAATTGGTCTATCCATGAGTTCCAAAGACGTCACTTCCGCTTTGCTCGCCGCCATATTTGTGTCCGACATGGCAAACACAGCACATCTGAATGAGACTGAAAAGAAACAATATTTGGAAAAAACATCTGTTATTGGTTGCGATCCTTATTTATTGCCTCAAACTGTGTTGTGTCCGTTAAAATCTGCGACGCGTCTGCCCCAACTTACTTTTCCGGACATTTATATATATCTTATACATAATCCATCACCATACACCGGAGAAAGCCTGAAGGCCTTCAAGAGTACAGATGCCTATCAATACCCCGCTGCAGGATGGGTGAACGGCACCAAGATATGGTATCTGGAAACAACAAATCTATATGTGATCACAGGACATGTAAGTGAGTCAACGATTATCAAATTAAAGTCTAGAGTAGTCGTGCTAATTAGCGAGTAGCGAGTTGTCAGCTAAAGGACTAACAGCTGGTTAGCTAACATTGGCACTCTAGCTTGCAGATAACTAACGTTAGAGTTAATGTTAGCCATAGATATTCTTGTTTTGTTTTAGAACTAGGTACGACCTTTCACGTAGATAGGTTTTCCATCCAACTAATTTGCATCTTGTAAGTGCATTAATGAAAATACGGCTAAACAAAATGCAAATCATGGCCACA
>NW_015553246.1:0-508 GCF_001515605.1 Sinocyclocheilus anshuiensis | reverse complement strand
GGCAGGAAAATAAATGCATGCTTGGTGACACGAATGTGCGTGGCCTGACGGCCCACTCACCATTCATGGTGACACGAATGTGCATGACCCAAAGGCCCACTCACCCTTCGTTCCTTTACTACAATGTGTAAATGGGAGGAAGAGAGGAAGGTAACAAGGAGCTATGAAGACCCCACCCCTAAAACAGAATGTGCTACCGAAGTTTTGGTGACATCCAGTCGGTAGTAACGCACAAACGTATGGGGAGAGGCCCAGCTGGCAGCAGAGCAGATGTCCTGCAGCGACACTCCCCTGAACAAGGCCCAAGAGGCGGCTAAGCCCCTCGTGGAATGAGCTCTGATGTTCCCTGGGGGCTGCACACCCATCGATTCATATGCCAAAGCAATAGCTTCCACAAGCCAATGTGAAAGGCGTTGCTTAGATATGGGACTCCCCCTGTGCGGGGTCGCCCATGAAATAAAGAGCTGGTCGCTCCTCCGGAAAGCACTGGTCCTAGTCATATACGTCT
>NW_015553245.1:737-1146 GCF_001515605.1 Sinocyclocheilus anshuiensis | reverse complement strand
CATAACACCAGCAGAATGCTCTGAACCATGAGCCATCCACACCTCGTTGCCCCATTGATTTTTCCAAAAAGTAGTGTCATTAGAAACTGAGTGAGACTCCTGGAAAAAACTAAAGTCAGTTTTGAAAGATTTAGCATACAAAAACAACGCTTTACGCTTTACATTATCACATAACCCCCTAGCATTGAGAGAAACAATTGAAATAGACATTCAACAAAAACAAAAAACAGAGCAAAAGATAATAGAACAAAAATACTAGTAGTAAAACCCTTACGGGATAAAAGAATCCAATCTCCAATCTTCGGCATTAACTCAGTCAAACAAATTAAACAGTTTGCCATGTTTAAGGTGGATGAATTTCAGATCCATCAACAAAGGCACGACCTCCTACGAAGTGAGCCCTCTTTCC
>NW_015553245.1:0-691 GCF_001515605.1 Sinocyclocheilus anshuiensis | reverse complement strand
TTTCCCTCCTTTCGAGCCTTATCTACAGCAGGCCAAAGCAGCTGTCTTCTTTCCCGATCAGACGTGATGAGATCCTCAGTGAAGCGCAGTTGATTGGCACGAAGAAACTCCGACGTCCTCGCTGCCCTCCACACTCCGTCCCTTGTCACTCGCGAAGAAAATTGAATAATGACGGGTCGCGGTCGAGAACTATTCTGGATCCTCTTTCCCACACGATGAACTGTGTCGATTTTGTCTGCTAGGTTGCTTCCTCCCTCAGGGAATGTAGCTTCACAGATACGGATGGATTCCGCTCTTACATCCTCTCTTTCCTTCTCAGTTACACCATGTAAACATAGATTCCAACGACGGGAGTATCTTTCCAAGTCAGTGAGACATTGTTCACAGAATACCATCTTCTTCTCTTCAACGTTCAATCTTGTCGCAACATGACTGACTTTACCTTTAATGTCGTTTAATTCAGCACATACGAAGTCCACTGTTTTTTTTAATCCTTCGATTTTTAGGGCATTTTCACTCACCATTTTTTCTATGGTGTCAGAGCGAGTGTTAATCAGATTTGAGAGCGTTGAGACAACAGAGGAGCTATCATCATCTGCCTTTCCCTTTTTGGATGGCGGTTTAGCTGGGCTATCTGGAAGAGGGGTTTTGGCCCCAGCCAGAGTTTCTTCCACAGCTCCATAATTGTGAA
>NW_015553244.1:0-542 GCF_001515605.1 Sinocyclocheilus anshuiensis | reverse complement strand
CTTGCTTTTGCCAAAGTGGACTCATTACCACATTAAAATTTATTTAATTGAGGGAGGAGACAGGGTGGGGTTTTGTGCTCGTGCATGTGCGCTCAATTTCACATTAATTGGGATGTACAAAGAGAATATGCTTGGGATCCTGCGTACGCAGAGATTCATACATCTGATTTTTTTTGTGCGTACGCACCTTTACAGCTTTGTCCGTACGCAATGTTTTAGTATGAATTCAAACATTTATAGCTTTGTCCGTACGCAATGTTTTAGTATGAATTCAACACAAGTCTTTGTTCATGAGGCCCCTGGACTTCCCATCACTACTGGTCACCTTATCCCTACCCGTTCGGGTGCTGAGGCCATTGTTTCAGATCGCCAGTTCGCATTTTGGTAGTCTATCCATCTGAGACTAGATATGCAAACGCCCCTTATCCGAATGTAATTCAATGACAGGGACGCACATTTGAATGTCCGGTAGTCCTCAAATAACATTATATTCCCGTCTAGTGATGGGAAGTTCGGATCATTTTACCGACTCTGACCTTTGA
>NW_015553243.1:423-2100 GCF_001515605.1 Sinocyclocheilus anshuiensis | reverse complement strand
TATACATATATTGCAAAACCCTCGATTCTTGGCACAAATCAAGTTATAATGTCCTATCAATTTTTTTATTTTTTATTATTTTTTTTACTATCTGTTGTTGTTGTTGTTTTTACACAATGGCCTAAAGGTTATCAGTAAGAGCATCTGCAACATCTGCCGTTTGAGTCACTCTTGCACTGCACAATGTTGAAATACTATTGTTTCACAAACACTTGGACTCTCATCACTCAGTTTGACATTGTTTTGTAACACTCCTAAAATAAAAATTTAACAAGTTTAGTATTAATTTGTTTTCAGTAATAGATAAGCTGCTTGTGCCCCTGGATTAAATGTGATTTTCCTTCTCATTTTCCTTGTTGTCCGACTTCATGCAAAGCAAATTAAGTGGATTGATCTGGACCCTGTAGAAGTGATGGCCATGAAAATAATGTTTGATGGCCTATAAATGTTTGTTTCAATTAATATTGTTTTAAAATTAGATAATTTTGTGATCATTTTTGCAAAGATAAAAAATGGTTCATCACAAAACCATGTTACCAGCATCATGTGAAGTCATGCTCTTCTGCGGCTGACATTTTGTACACTTTATGTGTATATCTTATTTTTTTCTATATTTGATCTCCAATCATCTATTGTCAAGGAGCAGCCTATATTAATTGCCCATCAAGCATATAAATTGTTATGGTTTGCACAATTTTTTATGATTTTAATTGAAATAAATATTAAAATTTTAGATGAACTGGTCAAAAATCACTAGTCAAAATGGAAAATGTAACAGTTGCATTCAGTCATGCTGTTGCATTAGTGTGATTCAGTTTGTATTTTTTAGAACTATGGTTAATTTGTGGTTACCATGGTTTAATTATAGTAAGTTCCTTGTTTTGAACAAATCGGTTGAATCAAAGTTTCATTAGCCCACGCATAAACATCTGATGAATCTGCCGTTTGAACGAATCGTTTGAATGAACGACTCAATGACTCACTCATTAAACGCTCACTACTGGCACCTACTGGCGTTTTAATTTCGTTGAAAAGTATCATTTCCACCATCATTTCTTGTTTGTATATTCAAAAATATTTAAAAGAATCTCATAATATTATTTAATGCAGTTGTATTTTTCAGTGTAAATGATTTAATTTGATAACGTATAGATAATCACATTATTATAATTGAATTTATAGATCAAATGTAAGAATTTGAAATTAAAGTATTAATGAGATTATTGGGAAAATGCCCTCTATAAAGGTACAAAAAAATGTCCTTGGATAAAATATTGAATATATAAATATTGAATAAAATGAGAATATTGCTTCAGAATAAACCATTTTTGCAAAAACACACAAACACACACACATATATGTATATATATATATACGTATATATACAAGCCCAAATACCCCCCCCCACACACACTGAAAGTTAGCAGCCGGCTGTATTAGCTGTCATACAGTTTGTCCATAAACTCACCACCAGCGAAAACGTCCTTTTATTTGTAATATCAGAATGGTGTTTAGTGATTAAGCTAGATATTTTATACCGATTTATCAAAATATATCAACTCTATCCAGTAGTTGCTCTATTGAGGGTGGTTATGTGTGGTTCCCTTACGAAAAAGAAGTTTATTCAAGTGTGCTATTAGTATACTTCTTTTAAACTAAAAATAGGAAAGTATACTT
>NW_015553243.1:0-186 GCF_001515605.1 Sinocyclocheilus anshuiensis | reverse complement strand
TGTACAGAATTTCCAAAAAACACAAGTGAAGAAGAAACCGAAACAACAGATGCTTCCACATGTAATCTAACACGATCCTCAGACATAAAACAGCATCAAAACTGTGTAACGTAATGGAATAAATGTCGACCAATGAAGAGGTAATGACTGTCGAGCTTTGGGGTGTTGATCGACTTTATCTACGTT
>NW_015553242.1:357-536 GCF_001515605.1 Sinocyclocheilus anshuiensis | reverse complement strand
ATTTGGCCGGCATTATGCTAATATTTCCACATAGTGACGTAGATACAGCGGTGTGAAAAAGTGTTAGCCCCGTTCCTGATTTCTTATTTTGTTGCATGTTTGTCACACTTGAATGTTTCAGATCATCAAACAAATTTAAATATTACACAAAGATAATGCAAGTAAATACAAAATGCAGT
>NW_015553242.1:0-151 GCF_001515605.1 Sinocyclocheilus anshuiensis | reverse complement strand
GCCACACGCAGGCCTGATTACTGCCAGACCTGTTGAATCAAGAAATCACTTAAATAGAACCTGTCTGACAACGTGAAGCATGCTTAAAAAGCAACACTTCATGCCACGATCGAAAGAAATTCAAGAACAGATGAGAATCAAAACAGTTGAC
>NW_015553241.1:0-520 GCF_001515605.1 Sinocyclocheilus anshuiensis | reverse complement strand
AACACGAATCAATAGATTAAATTTCGTGACTATATCACGAACTGCTGTGAGACTGGGTTGTGCATACACGAAAACCTGCAGTTTGCGCTTTGGCATGATTAATAAATGCATATTATTTCTCAAAAGATGTTTGCAGACGAACATTGCGGGTTTTACGCTAGCAGTAAATGCATGCTGTACATTTATACACTTGTATATGGGTAGCGCCAAGCGATTACACAGCTGTACCATTAAAAGCTCAGTTTGTTGGCCAACAATTTCATACAAGTTCACATAAAACCTCACCTGCTACCGACGTGGTCAAAACGAAGACAGAGACCTGTTTATGTTCGCACTTTGATGGTGAAACGTTCTACAAAAAAGGAAAGAAAAGAAAGAAAGATCTTTTTTTTGCACAGAATGTTCTCTCTTCAATCTCAAATGAGTTTTCCGCTCTCTACCAACGAACACCGTGAGGTAACTGCGCGTCGTGCAATGTCAGCGTTTTTTTATTATTATTATTTTGCTTTTAATTAAACCA
>NW_015553240.1:0-817 GCF_001515605.1 Sinocyclocheilus anshuiensis | reverse complement strand
CTACGCCTTTCCCCCGATCGCTCTGCTCCCGGGAGTTCTAGAGAGGGTGCGTCGGGACAGGGTCCGTCTATTGCTAGTAGCCCCGTTCTCTATGTTCTCGGACCTGATTTCTCTCCTCGACAGCACTCCATGGGAGATTCCCGTCAGGAGAGATCTCCTCTCACAGGCGGAGGGTATGATCCTTCACCCCCGCCCAGAGTTGTGGAAGCTGTGGGTGTGGCCCCTGAGGGGGCACAACTCATAGCCTCTGGTCTCTCAACCGAGGTTGTTGAGACCATCCTCCAATCTAGAGCTCCCTCAACGAGGAAACTGTATGCCCTGAAGTGGAGACTCTTCACTTCATGGTGCGGAGACCGCCTGCTTGACCCAGTTAACTGCCCGATTGGTACAGTGCTGGAGTTCTTGCAGGCCCGTTTCTCCGCGGGGTTAACCCACTCCACCCTGAAGGTCTACGTGGCGGCTATAGCGGCCTACCACGCCCCTCTTGATGGTCACTCAGTGGGCAAGGACCCCCTGGTTACACATTTCCTCCGCGGTGTGATGAGGCTGAGGCCTCAGGTACGAAGTGGTGGCTATAGCGGCCTACCACGCCCCTCTTGATGGTCACTCAGTGGGCAAGGACCCCCTGGTTACACGTTTCCTCCGCGGTGTGATGAGGCTGAGGCCTCAGGTACGATCTCGTGTCCCTCCTTGGGACCTCGCTGTGGTGCTAGAAGCTCTCTGTAGGCCTCCCTTTGAGCCTATCGAGGAGATAACAGATCGTCTTCTTACTTTAAAGACTGTGTTTCTCTTGGCTATATCTTCTCTAAAGAGAGTT
>NW_015553239.1:0-879 GCF_001515605.1 Sinocyclocheilus anshuiensis | reverse complement strand
GTAGAATACTACTCGCCACAGTCACTGTCTTGGATCGAAACAATTTACCTCCTGCTTCCAAACCCCAAAGTGATTGAACCAGAGGGAGAAGTATGTAGTTTGAAAGAAGAAACTACTGAACTTGAAAAGATGTGTCCTCTTCAGTCTCAGGAAAAAGCTAGGACATCTGAGCATGAGGGTTATGTGGAGTTCACATTAAGCCCGGAGGCTCAACCATTCCATCCGCAGATAACACCAGTCTTGACTGAAATGACTGACCTTAAATCAGTTGGTGCAGAGACAGATTTGACTGTCCCAGATGCATTGATCAAAAGCCAAGGGGAGGAAGATGAAGTTCTAGTTGATGTTTTCAAAGACCCCGACACTTCTGAAACTGAAGGAACACCTCAATCAAATGATGAACAAGTACAAGAACATTTCACACCAAGAAGATCTACTAGACAAAGAGTTCCACCACACAAACTGACTTACCCGACTTTAGGGAATCCTTTAGTCCTCGTTATGCAATCTGAGTAATAGTGAATGAACCCTTAAAAAAGACTTGTCCTCCTATGGTGGTTTCCCATGTTTGTGGTTGTTACGGCTGTGCTACGTTGGGACTGAGGTATGAAAATATAATTTCTTAAAATGTCAAAAATAAGCATAAAGAATTTAAACAAACACACAAGCACTGTTATATATGTAACCCCCTTGAAATTAGGGTGGTTAATAGGACTTTTAATTTGAAAAAAAAAAATATATATATAGTGACTGGTGTTCTCCACTAGAGGGCGTTTCTCCGTGATGAGCGATATAATTGAGAAAGGAGCCGTTTTATGGATGAGAGTGAGAGCGGTGTAGATAACTTGACTACTTAAATTTGTAAGGGAATTCATTATT
>NW_015553238.1:461-566 GCF_001515605.1 Sinocyclocheilus anshuiensis | reverse complement strand
GTACCAGTCAAATGTTTGGACCCTCGAATGGGAAAGTGTCCAAACGTTTGACTGGTACTGTACTATAATATACACAAAGAATATCGGCCGATATATCGATATATC
>NW_015553238.1:0-329 GCF_001515605.1 Sinocyclocheilus anshuiensis | reverse complement strand
TAAAAGTACTTAAGTACCAAAAGTAAATTTCCTTTTTTATGTCAATGCACTGTTTTATTGTTGTACGTAGTAGTACTTGCAATACTTCTGAAGCAACTTAGAATACATTACACCTGCTGAATACACTGACTAACTTGTAGTATATTTGGAATAAAGAGCTTTTAGAATGTTAAAAACCTATGGGAAAAAATTTTTTTTTAACACCCCTACCCACCCCCACAAAAGCAGGATGGTAGTGATCTCACACAGCTCTGGACACATCTATGAGTAGCCATTCATCCACCTTTGAACAGAGTGGACAGTGAAATTGCTGTAAATACAGACTGATA
>NW_015553237.1:660-840 GCF_001515605.1 Sinocyclocheilus anshuiensis | reverse complement strand
CCTGGAAAAGGCAAAGGCCGACTTCAGAGACAAGAACGGTCGAATCAAAGCCCTTGAAACTCACCTGGATGAGTCAAGAAACTAGATCAGTCGCCTAACACTACAGCTGGACTACATCAACGAGAAGTCCGACAGCATCAGAGAGGAACTCAGACATGCCTACGAGCTGCGCCCTGAGCC
>NW_015553237.1:0-222 GCF_001515605.1 Sinocyclocheilus anshuiensis | reverse complement strand
CAACAGCCAGCCCTGACGTGCGCAGTTTCCTGGACAGGCAGCCTGCTCACACAAAGGCTGACTACCACCTCCTCCGAGAGGCCCTCATTAAAGAATTCGCCGACCCTGAGTCAGAACAAGGACTAGTGGCTGCCCTGGAGACGAGACAAGGACGTCATGCATCTCCTCAAGCCTACAACAGCCGACTCAGACGAGCATACTTCGGAACTCGCAACGAACCGA
>NW_015553236.1:0-292 GCF_001515605.1 Sinocyclocheilus anshuiensis | reverse complement strand
TTTCTCCCGAGAGAAAAAAATCGCCTGCGAGCTCGTACGACAGCACAAATCGCACTGTGTACGCCCGCCTTCAGTGTGTGTTAAGGAATAATTTTGAGCTTCTGGTACGATACTTGGACATTTCCAATCTGGCAACACTGATTCTGAATGCGTCTCTCACGGACTGACAAAGGAGTATACTTTAAAGGCTTGTGCACTCAACTGTTTGAGAAATGGAGCTTTGTGCTCGGGTATCCAACCACTCTCGTTCGGCACAAATCCAAATATTCCATAATATTTCCATATTTGCGAT
>NW_015553235.1:1709-2845 GCF_001515605.1 Sinocyclocheilus anshuiensis | reverse complement strand
GCAGACAGTGTCTAAACAAGATGTAAGAGTGGAGCAGAAAGTATCGGTAGCACTGTTAACATCAAGAGATGATAACTGTTTAGGGGGAGGAAGCAAAGAAGAAACCATAGCAGATAGCCGGGTGGGTGAGAGTGAGCGTAGGTTACGTCAAAAAGTGACATGTGGAGGGGTATGTGTTGTGTCAAGAACCATGTTGACGTTAAGAGTGAGGAGGAAGTGATCCGAGGTGTGCAGTGGAGTCACCAGTACATGATCAGTGGAGCAGTGTCATGTGTAAATAAGGTCCAGTTGGTTGCCTGATTTGTGAGTAGCTGTAGTTAACACTCTCTTGAGATCAAAATAGGCAAGCAGAGTGTGGAAGTCTGCACCCTGAGGTTTATCTAGGTGGATGTTGAAGTCTCCAAGCATAACTAGTGGAGTACCATCCTCAGAAAAGTTTGAGAGCAGCACATCTAATTATTCCACAAAGTTACCTAGTTGTCCTGGGGGTCGATAAACAACTATAAAATGGATTTTAAGAGGGTGGGTAATAGTGACTGAATGTGATTCAAAGGAGCTGTTGATACTCCTTTGGTAAAGGAGATGGTAAAGGATTAAATTTCCAATCATTAGAGATAAGCAGACCAGTATCTCCACCTCTTTCCAGTCAGACGGGGGGAGTGGGAAAAAGAGAAATTATTGGAGTGTGCTGCAGGTGTAGCAGTTTCCTCTGGTTTGATCCACGTCTCTGTCAGGGCCATGAGGTTTAGTCTTGAATGACTAGTAATAGAAGTAATTTTTGATGAGATTTAAATTTTTCCTTTTTCTTTGGAGTGTTACAAGCTCATGGTGCATAAAGAAGATCTGTAAAGTTGCAAAGACTAAAGTCTCAAATCCAAAGAGATATTCTTTATAAAAGTTAAGACTTGTCCATGCCCTCCTAAAACGCCTCGTTTAAACACGCCCCCACATGTCTACGTCACTGTGTGGGAAGATTTGCATAACACTGCCCAAATGTTCATGCAAAGAAAGATGGTGTAACTTTTATTCTCGCTGTTGCAGCCGACATGTTGTGGAGATGCTGTGTGTTTCGTTGTGAAAGCAAAACTACTATGTTTGGCCTTCCAAAAGAGGACAATATCCGCTTCGTCATGCCT
>NW_015553235.1:0-1270 GCF_001515605.1 Sinocyclocheilus anshuiensis | reverse complement strand
GAGTAGCACTTGTTTGTCATTTCTCTGATCACAAATGCAGACAGAGTTTTATGTTTACGCGGCGCGATGCAATGCAACGCAACGCGTAAAAAGACAGTATAAGTCATTATAGTCAGTAATTATGTCCCCACTGGATGCAACAAATGCCTCGTTTGTAATGGGTTTTATTGGTTTTGTCTCGCCGTGCCGGGAGACGGCATCACAGGGGCGTAATTCTGTCACACGCTTGAGGTATTCAGCCAATCACAACGCACTGGATAGCTGGCCAATCAGAGCACACCTTGCTTTTCTGAATGATGAGCTTTGTAAAAATCGACACGCTTCAGAAAGGCGGGCATAGAGGAGAAACAATAATGTACAGTATGTGGAAAATAATGTGTTTTTTTTTACTTAAACTGCATAAACACATTGCATTACACCAAATACACAACATAATGTTATTTTTAGCAACGTCATATGACCCCTTTAAATAAAATAATCCATAAGACATTCAACTGAAAATCTTGGTTCTCTTCTGATTCTATTCTGATGAGTGACTGGAATGTCAGTAGTTCATAAGTAAATATATGTATGATGTGTGTTAAAGGGTCTGTTGTAAATCTCAAATTAATGAAATAACACAAACCTGACCTATTTTAGTCAAGTCTCAGTTTAAGCACAGACGTACTAAAGCATTAGTTGGTATACTGGCTTCCTGGATTGGACATTCAGATGATTAAAGGACTATATGCATATCAAGAATTACTGTCCCTGTTCATTTAATCATCATATTAAGCTGATTATCAGATTCAGATCTTTGTGAATGAATTTACTGGTGTAGTCGAGTGTGTGATTAGTGCAGCTAAATATAATGTGCATGTTGACTAAAAGAAATAATAATACTTTCACATATAATTTTCATGATCAAAATTGCAAAAAGCTGCCTAGCAATTAACGCAAGTAATATCTTTAAAATCAAAACAGATAACAGATTGATAGAAATGTGTCATGAACATCATGTGGCATTTTAGCAATGCATTTAAATGGAGTTTAAAATGATCTATTCCAAACAAAACTTACATGCAAAGGTTATTAAATGAGTTTGAATTTGTAATGAACACAGTGTCCTTACAGTGAACTTACAGTGTCCAAACATGACAAAAATCAGCAGAAAAAATGTGAAGATGCTTTCAGAGGAAAATACGACCACTCTCAGATCTCCCACTGCACGATCACCATTAACTGAAGATAAGTCAAGTCAAGTCAAGTCTGCTTTATTGTCAATTCTTCC
>NW_015553234.1:0-540 GCF_001515605.1 Sinocyclocheilus anshuiensis | reverse complement strand
TATAACTCTCTCTTTCTCTCTCTCTCACTCATCCACACACACACAAACGAACTGGCTTCACCCTGCTTCAAAAGAATCTTTCTTTCATCTTCTTTCTTTCATCACACCTTCTAGACTAAATATTATGACAATAGGTATTGAGGCTTTCATGTTCTCACAAAGCAGACAAAAGTTTACTAATAAATGCTTTAGTACAAAGACAGAGCATATAAATATTGTTGAACCATGAAAAGTTCTCGATATGGCAGTCCTGTTTTTTCATGTCACAATGGTCAGATTTGTTGTTGCATGACATTGTCTCTGTATGACAGCGTCGGTGTTATTTTTTGTGACAGTATAAATATTGGTTTGTTGTTCCATGAAATGTTCTCTATATAAGAATCTTAAAGGGATATTTCACCCAAAAACGCAAAGGTTTTGCGAGGGAACGCAAATATCTTTGCAAGAGAATGCAAAAGTTTTGCGAGGGAACGCAAAAGTTTTGCGAGGGAACGTAAAATATCTTTGCGAGAGAAATCAAAAGGGAACGCAAATATCTTT
>NW_015553233.1:548-805 GCF_001515605.1 Sinocyclocheilus anshuiensis | reverse complement strand
AGTGGTGTGGAGAGCGTCTTTTCAAAGCTGCACCGCCATTAACGCATCACGTGACCTCAAAGGGTGTGTGATTTTGACAAAAAATTATATCTCGATATTTTCTGGGATTTTATCGATAATGATAATTTGACTATATTTTGCTGAGTGTGTTATTGTGGTAGTATCTTAAGGACCACCGTGGACAGCTGACTCCTTAAAGGGGTCATATGATGTTGCTAAAAAGAACATTATTTGGTGTAATGAAATGTGTTTATGCA
>NW_015553233.1:0-287 GCF_001515605.1 Sinocyclocheilus anshuiensis | reverse complement strand
AAATGTTACGCCCCTCACATACTGTTGATGCCCTGTCCGGCCGGAGCGACGAGACAAAAACATTAAAACCCACTACAAACGAGGCATTTGTTGCATCCAGTGGGGACATAATTATGGATTATATTGACTTATACTGTCTTTTTACACGTTGCATTGCATCGCGCCGCGTAGACATAAAACCATGTCTGCATTTGTGATCGGAGAAATGACAAACAAGTGCTACTCCACACTGCTCAAAACTACCGTTTGAATCATCAGTGTCAAATCCTTTAAATGAAAACGTACTT
>NW_015553232.1:723-849 GCF_001515605.1 Sinocyclocheilus anshuiensis | reverse complement strand
GCTTAAAAACTAATTAAATTGAGTGAAAATAATGAACGCCTTTAAACATACAAATTCAGCCACCTTATGTTTTTTTTTTTATATATACAGCAGCTTCCAAAAAGGCATATTTTAGATTTTTTTTTT
>NW_015553232.1:0-139 GCF_001515605.1 Sinocyclocheilus anshuiensis | reverse complement strand
CCTATAATTAAAATTATTAACACTGCAGTCATCAATGAAAATTAAGAGCAGCTTTATTTCGTGCACAGATTTTCAACAACAACCTGTTTAATGCGAAATACGTTTCTTCTCATGTTTTTCACCATACGGGCCACAAGAG
>NW_015553231.1:752-927 GCF_001515605.1 Sinocyclocheilus anshuiensis | reverse complement strand
CATCACAGTGGAGTCAGCTTTCTTAATCGCGGCTTGTGTACTGCAGATACATACGAGTATCATCACTGTGTCTGTCACGCGATTCTGTTCCCCTTTCTGGCTGTCTTTACATTTATTTTGAAAGATGAAGCTCGCGATTATGGTAAGGGGCGTTACATTTCCGACGAGTGCTTGC
>NW_015553231.1:0-210 GCF_001515605.1 Sinocyclocheilus anshuiensis | reverse complement strand
TGGGGGGAGGGAATGTACAGCGCTCTCTTCCACCTTCAATACCACGACTGAGGTGCCCTTGAGCAAGGCTCCTGAAACCACGCCTTCTTTTTTGCATGAACATTTGGGCAGCGTAACGCAAATATTTCCACATCGTGACACAAATTTCCACAAAGAACCCCCAATTGCTCCCCAGGCGCCGCAGCAAAAATGGCTGCCCACTGCTCCGGG
>NW_015553230.1:1179-1579 GCF_001515605.1 Sinocyclocheilus anshuiensis | reverse complement strand
CCTGTTCCTGGACTGACGCGTGAGCAAAAGGGGGAGGGGGCAGTGTTGAAACATTCACCGGCTCCCTCTGAAGAACGTTACCTCACGACAAATCTAAAAGAACTTGCTCCAGCCAGCCACAGACCATCGCATGGCTTGGACCTCAAAGACCTCGACAAGCTCGCTAGAAACATTGGCAAATTCACCCCAAGAGTGCCAGGCAGCCAGAATGTCCAAGCTTATCTGCAAGATGTTGATTTCCATCTGGAAATGAGACCCAATGTCAAGGACAAAGATCGACTCTATTTGCTCCGAACAACAGCCAGCCCTGACGTGCACAGTTTCCTGGACAGGCAGCCTGCTCACACAAAGGCTGACTACCACCTCCTCCGAGAGGCCCTCATTAAAGAATTCGCCGACC
>NW_015553230.1:0-845 GCF_001515605.1 Sinocyclocheilus anshuiensis | reverse complement strand
GAAAAGGGCGCCAACCCCACAGCAGTTCTTGACTTCAACACTCAAAGTCAGGAGCTGGCTCTAGAGGGCGCCCAACATCAAGACCATGCCCAGACGCCACACAAAGAGTGGAACACACCCTCGTCCAAGAGAGAACGGGACTCCCACGCTGGTACTTGACCTAAACAGAGGAACAACCGCTGGGATGGACCGTGTGGACGACAAAACTCACCTGGATGTCACTGGGAAAAATCTTGGGACCAATCCAGACCTAGTGAGAATCAATGGGACAGATCATGGAATCAGCCAAACTCATTTGGAAACTCAAGAGGAAAAGGCTCGTGGGAATCCAACGGAACCTCCAAGGGAAAACGACAGACGCACCCTGGAGCAACCAGTCCAAGGAATCAACGAAGGAACTCGCAAAGATTCCAAGCTGACCAAGCTCAAACTGAATCCACACAAGAACAAAAGACACTACCGTGTTTCGACTCACAAGAGCTGATGAAAATGATGATGAAAGAGTTCTTCCACTGAAAGGAGGAGGATCGGAAGTGGGAAAAGAAAGAGAAACCAGAGTCAGCCTGACTAGCAGCCGGAAGAGAAGGCAGCGACCAGCTGACCCAACCAGCCACAGAGAACAGCACTCCCTCACCTCACTCTTAGAGAACCGTAACCTCCATAACTTCAAATAGACAAGAAATCCCACCTGAACAACCCGCAAAACAGTCAGAAACTGACCCAACACCTGATGCGTCAAATCACAGCAGCGTCCAACAAACACCTGCTGACGAAACCACTCACCAAGTTCCTGAAAGTGCTGTCTTGGTCGTCTGCCACTCCTCCGATGAACACCAGATCAGTCC
>NW_015553229.1:0-582 GCF_001515605.1 Sinocyclocheilus anshuiensis | reverse complement strand
TTTGTCATGTCACTTGTAATGACAGATTTATCCAGATGATATGTTATTCTTTTATATTTCAGATGTGAAAGTGCTGGATCTGAAGATGATTTACTTACTGTGCTTGTTTTTTGTATGTCTGTGTAAAGCAGATGAATTATTGAAACACTTCCCACATGCAGTGCAGTGATATGGTTTCTCTCCAGTGTGAATCCTCTCATGTGTTTTCAGATTTGCTGAATCACTGAATCTCTTGTCACAGTGTGAACACATACGGTTTCTCTCCAGTGTGAATCCTCTCATGCAGTTTTAAACAGTTTGCTGTAATAAAAGTCTTTTCACACTCAAAGCACATGTACTCTCTCAGTTTGCTGAAGTAAAAGTCTTTTCACACTCAAAGCACATGTACTCTCTCACACCAGTATGCATTTTCTGATGTTCTTTCAAACTTTGTAGACATAAAAATCTCTTTCCACACAAATAACATGAATGTGGCTTCTCCTTTGTATGAACATTCATGTGCTGCTTTAGGACTGAAGCACTCAAAAACATTTTACCGCACTGATCACATGTGTACAGTTTCTCTCTAGTGTGGATCTTCAT
>NW_015553228.1:204-513 GCF_001515605.1 Sinocyclocheilus anshuiensis | reverse complement strand
GTGCTATTATGTAGAATTCACTGTCAACACTGCTTTAGATGAATGCAAGTAATGTTAAACAAATCTACATAGAGTAACTAAACATAAGTTATAGGTTAGGGTACACACAACATGTAAATGCAGTATTGAGCAGATAAATCACAGAGGTGACTTGATTCTTGTCTGGATGTTACAGGGACAGATGAGACACGCGTGTTTATCCGCTGCAGAGAGACTGATGAAGGAATGCTGCCATCAAGGTCTTTGAGTCAGTATACTACAGAAATGAATAAAACATCTTTTAAATCTTAAGTTGTAGTTTATTTTAAT
>NW_015553228.1:0-144 GCF_001515605.1 Sinocyclocheilus anshuiensis | reverse complement strand
AGCACTTTTCTGATTCTTGATTCCTGTGCATTTGCTGCAGAGCTTTTGTGGTGGAGCAGGACCTGCAAGGCAAGATGACGGTGGCATTTGTGAAAAAAAGGAAAACCTGAAACAAAAATATAAAGTAAGATCATTCTGTTACTT
>NW_015553227.1:336-498 GCF_001515605.1 Sinocyclocheilus anshuiensis | reverse complement strand
CAGTAATAACAGAAATAACACAGGAATAACACATTAGTAACACAGTAAAAACACAGTAATAACACACTAATAATTCAGTAATAACGCATTAACACAGGAATAATACAGGATTAACACAGTAATAACTCAGGAATAACTCAGTAATAACAGGAATAACACAGT
>NW_015553227.1:0-138 GCF_001515605.1 Sinocyclocheilus anshuiensis | reverse complement strand
TAACACAGGAATAATTCAGTAATAACACAGAAATAACACAGTTATAACACAGGAATAACTCAGTAATAACACAGTGTGATGCAGCAGACTTTAATAGGCCCAGAATGGGTATCCTCAGTCTACTGCGGGACGTGTTAA
>NW_015553226.1:555-809 GCF_001515605.1 Sinocyclocheilus anshuiensis | reverse complement strand
TCTGCGAATCACGTGCGTGCCGAACGGTAGGGTCTCATCCGTATGCATTACGGATCAACTGCGATCCGTTGAACTAAATATGTGACAGATCAGAGCAATCTTTCATTTACTTATTTAACATGAAATTGTCAAATTGCTACTCCATATCAGTCGCATACAAAGAAAATACAGAATGATTAGAACAATCATTAACATAACAGAGTGTGTCATAGCCTATCTATACACATTTTTCCCAGAACGTTCTTGCGACCCTA
>NW_015553226.1:0-314 GCF_001515605.1 Sinocyclocheilus anshuiensis | reverse complement strand
GTATCTTAATATTAAATTCTTGTTTATTGAACTGCTGTATAAAATCAATATCACATTTGTAATCATGCTGCTTTTTGTTGGAAAAAAACATCTTCGCGTGATACTGATTAACTATATGAAATGATATAAATATATAAATTTCTGCCCCCATATCTTGAATTCTGTGATCACTCTAAATGCATTTTAATAAACTGAATCATGCAGTGAAACGCACACTGGTCTAACCTACTAACTTACATGGTAACTCTATTATGAGTCATGGATGTTAACAAGACAAATTAACTATAATTGCCTTTTGTCTTTTGGATAATTAG
>NW_015553225.1:3009-3171 GCF_001515605.1 Sinocyclocheilus anshuiensis | reverse complement strand
ATTTGAACACTATGTGTGAATGTTATAATAAATGTATTAAAACAGTGCTGTTATAATGATTATTATCATTATTATTATTATTGTCTTACGTTTTTTTTTATTTTACAGAACAACAGTAAAATTACAATACTAACATTTATGAATGTTGATAAGATTTTTTTC
>NW_015553225.1:2261-2513 GCF_001515605.1 Sinocyclocheilus anshuiensis | reverse complement strand
AATGATTTTTGCGTCTTTCTCCGACAGTTTAAATGCTTCCACACTGCTGACGTGTGTGCTGCATAATGAAGAGTGCGTGCCTCTCACTCTGCTCTGGTTGCTATTTGATCGCGTCATATCATTGTTCGGTGCAATTTATTCGGTCTTTTCGCTTATTCGGTTCGGTTGCCGAACATTCGGTGCATCCCTAAATATAAATTCACGTCTCGCGCACTTTAATGCCCTTTGAATGTAACGTGTACGTTCCCTTGG
>NW_015553225.1:1874-2225 GCF_001515605.1 Sinocyclocheilus anshuiensis | reverse complement strand
TGTACGTTCCCTTGGAACTGGAATCATGGCGGAATTTCATGTGAAGTCCACTTCGCAGGGCACTTACGGTCGAATAAGACAACACGTGAATGTTGCCTGAACAAGAGACCTCCTTACTGAAGGGAAAGTGTTGACTGGTGTCACTATCTTGTGAACGTGCCGGCGGACCGTCCAGGAGCCCTCTCGAATGCCACCCTCCACGCGTCAGTAGCCCCCCGGGATCGCTTGATCATTCGGCGCTGGACCGCAAATTTAACCACCCGTAACTCCCAAACCCCGGGGGCTATCGATGCGGGGGTGGTCTCATTCGAAAGAGGGCCTCTAGACGTACACTCGATTCGCCTTTGAGAG
>NW_015553225.1:0-1465 GCF_001515605.1 Sinocyclocheilus anshuiensis | reverse complement strand
GGTCTCATTCGAAAGCAGGCCTCTAGACGTACACTTGATTCGCGTTCGAGAGGGTTCCTCGAGCTGAAGGGATCCCCGAATTCGGTGCGGATTCGCCGCGCCATTACAGAGATATGGCCGTTCAAAGTTTCAATGGTTTTTCCATAGACTTAAGCTTTAAAGCGTTTCATCAGGGTCGCCAGTAGCAAACAATGGAGCGCGCTCTGCTGGACAAAGTAAGCAATTACACCATTTCAAGCATTTTATCTGCGTTATATGTTCTGTAAAAAAAAATTCATATCGGCGGCATATTCGCCGATACCAATATATCGGCGACAGGCTCATATCAGCAAAACGATATATCGGTCGGGCTCTAATCCTGACACTCATATGATTTAGTATGTGTAAAATTGAGTTTCTCAATATATCTCCTCCTCTCAGCTTCACATAGGGTGGTGAAATAATTAGGGCTGTCAATGTTAACGCGTTAACGCATGCGATTCATTTTACAATCCTTAACGCGTTAAAATAATTTAATGCAAAAACACTGAAGAACAATTTCTATTCTAACCCTTTAAACCAATTGTGCTTCTCTGCTTGCGATCAGATCATTTTAAGCTGCTAAACTCCGGGAAAGTTTTCAGTCCAATGATCCAGTAAGCGAATGCATTCAAACAATCCGTCCAAAACAGCGCTAATATAAAGGAAACCAGGCTGATTACATCAGAGATTGCAGAGAAAACAGAGACTCGCGCTGCGTTTTAAGTGAATTATTCATATTCAATTATATGTTAGGATTGAGTTGTTGGTTTGGGCGTTTTGGTCTCTTTTTCTCTGTGGCAGGTTCTGTGATTGGCGTGTGACTGGAGCGCACCTGATGCTCGTCATGGCTGTTATTTAAACCGGGTGCGAGAGTTCGTCAGGGCGGCTGCTCTTCTGTTGCTCGAACAGTTTACCAGAGCTGCACTCCAATTTTGTGGCGTTATGTTTTGTTTTGCATCCATTCACTAGCGCTGACCTCACTTCACTTTGTGCATCCATTCACCTGCATTTCATACTGATTGATATTACTGACAGGCCGACTGACTTTTGTGATCGTTGATTTTGGTTATATTTTGTTGTAATAAATATTATGTTTTAAGTTATTGCGCCATGTCGTCACCCTTAATGTTACATCTTTGAGCCAGGTGTAACATAGGGGGGCTCGTCCAATTTAAATTTGTGTGATTTGGTTCAATGTTAAACTTTATTTGTGTGATTAATTAGGTGGGAGAGACCAGCAGGTGGAAAGATTGATTTGGAGCGTGGGTTCGTATTTTGGTCAGCTCTGAAAGGGAAAGTTCTTGCGGTTTAACGACTGTGTATTTCTTTATACTCCCCAGTTAGGTTGTAGCAACGCTTTGTGTTGTTTTTTTGTTTTAATTTATTATTTTTGTGTGTTTCCTGGGTCGAGTGCACTGCCGTGGTGTTAGTTCCGAGCTGTTTG
>NW_015553224.1:0-487 GCF_001515605.1 Sinocyclocheilus anshuiensis | reverse complement strand
TTTATTAAAACAACACAGCGTGAAGTTACTGTCTTCAACAGCACGATTCGTTTTCTTCACTACTTCAATGTATGATTGTATATTCAACAATATATTGTTGAAATAAAATGTTGAATCACTTTTTAATCTTTTGTGGTTGATGAAACGATGTGTCTGAGCTCATGAAAAATGTGTTAATTGTATTATTATTTTAAAAGAAGCAGTCTTGATTCCGAGTGCTACATGGATATTTCAAGATAAAATATTTTCAAAGATCCTTGTGCTGCATTCTATATTCACACACATTACCCAAAATTGTGTTAAATACTTCATTTAATCGAGCAAATTCAAGGAATACTGACGTATATGAACAAAGCGAAGCCAAGAACACAAAGAGCTCGCTAACATTACAGCAGTACTGTTTGCAAAAAAAAAAAAAAAAACACACTCGCACACAAAAATGTTTACAATCACACATGACAATACAATATGAATTGTGATGTTAAAA
>NW_015553223.1:324-502 GCF_001515605.1 Sinocyclocheilus anshuiensis | reverse complement strand
CTCTTTAGATTCTTATCTTTATAGCGCCGTGTAACAATCTCCACTTGTTTAGAGTGAGGTAATTTAATCTACATATTTACTGCAATTAATTCACTGTCACTGATATCTCGGCGGATATCAGCACATATTTATACAGACAAAAACACACGTGGATTTAACCACAATTTCACTTGATCAA
>NW_015553223.1:0-214 GCF_001515605.1 Sinocyclocheilus anshuiensis | reverse complement strand
CCGCATTTTCAAGTTCATTAGTTTTAGTGAATTAAATGGCAGAGGACTATCAGTTAGCTAATCTGATATTCTCAAACCGGGGAGATGAATAGCAGAGTTGAATTTGGAAGTGGAACACGCACTTATACAAATCAAGCTCTGAAGGCCCTTTTAAAGAAAGTGAACGAGAAACACGCTCGTTTCTTTCTTGTGCGCCCTTAGAGCGACTTATTTT
>NW_015553222.1:686-1035 GCF_001515605.1 Sinocyclocheilus anshuiensis | reverse complement strand
CGCTACCCATATATAAAAAGTTGCGTTTTTTAGAAGAAGAAAAAAAACACAAGTCGCGTATAAGTCGCATTTTATTATTTCATTCAGAAATAGGCCTAATGCCAACGCGAAATGTTTACAAACATTATAATAAACGCTGTAAACATAGCTAGGCTATTTTAGTTCCCTAAAAAACTAATTAATTTAGGCTAAAACGAAACTGAAACCAACATTGGGTCTCTCATTCGACACAAAATCAAATGTTTCCGTATTCGCGATGTATTTGAATGCCAGATTATTATTTATTATGTACTTCACTCGCATTCCAATATCCACGTAAAACAAAATGTTTTGCATAACATCACGGCGG
>NW_015553222.1:0-418 GCF_001515605.1 Sinocyclocheilus anshuiensis | reverse complement strand
ATTTTATTATGATAATGAACAGGCTGCACTGTCAAGGTTGCAATGCTTAACTGTGTGCGCGCATGCGGCGCTGGCGCAATCACTTTAATTTTTTCCTTCTAACAGTGGAAGCAACTACTCCTTTTAATCCTAAATATAATCGGAATTGTAAAAGGTTTGCCTTTATTTGTGTACATTCACAATAAAAACAAATCTTTGTGCTTTTGTAAAATAAGCCTAAAGAAAAATAGGATGCCGCTTCCTACCATCTGGTTTCGTTTCGCGCAGCACAAAAATGAACAGAAACTCTGCATAGGCTACTTGTTGCAGTTTTTCTTTCGTTTCCTTCATTTATTATTTAAGTAAAAATATATTTCTCGTATAGGCCTTTTTATTATTATTATTATTTTATTATTATATTAATATATATATATATATA
>NW_015553221.1:0-806 GCF_001515605.1 Sinocyclocheilus anshuiensis | reverse complement strand
TCATTCATTTATTCATTCATTCATTCATTCATTCATTCATTCATTTTTGTTTATTTATGTAAATTAACTCTAAAAATACTTAATACTAAAATAAAAATTGAAAAGCCAGCACTTTCATCAGATCCGTAAGTTCGCACCGTATAATTACAAGTTTGACAAAGACTTAACTAGTTTGAAACTCATAATTATGGTAATTCTGACATGATGTGAACACACCAGCACTTACCAAAATATTACCTGTTAATAACTCAGCTGCACAGTCAATTGTTTTGAGACGTGGGTGTCAGTGGAGGTTGTTTTTCCCAATCTCTCGTTCCTCACCATCATTTCTTGAACGTTCCAGTTGCCTGATCCGAACCTGCCTCATTCCCCCTTCCACTGGAGCGGTGCTATATCATTCTGTCGTTTCAATAAATAAATTAGTTCCAGCCAAATTATTCTCTAACTTAACCATGTAAGAGCTTTTGTACTCTGCCGGTGCTTCAGTACATCACAGAAAATGGATAAAGCAGAGCAATAATTCAAGAGCACTGTACCTGCTCTAATGACGTCGCTTTGCTTTATTCTGTCCTTAAAAATTAGGTAAATTTGGGCTTTAAGCAATATACATCACTGGACAGATATTCAGAGTGAAAGATTTCAATGAGTACAACTGATGGACACTTCACCAGTGGTGTATAAAGTACCTGAAAGCTATACTCAAGTAAAAGTACAGATATCTTACCAGAAAATTACTTTGGTAGAGGTTGAAGTCACCGTTAAGAATATTACTTGAGTAAAAGTCTTAAAGTATTTGATATTTATTG
>NW_015553220.1:0-2013 GCF_001515605.1 Sinocyclocheilus anshuiensis | reverse complement strand
AAAAATATCCAGCAAGTTCTCAAGACATTTAACAATTGTAACTTTAAAACATTTTAAAACAGCAATAACTTTCAAATTTTGAAATTAAAATTAAAGGGCATCCAAAATATTTTAAATTCATATAATAGTGGCACTGTTTTTAGGCTTTTTGATTTTTTTTTTTACTAAACTTTATATATTCTAAATAAACTTACAAAGATGTTTGGAATGTAGCAAAATTGGGTTTTGAGTTACAACGTGTAGTCTGATGAAAATAAAAATGTCCTTAAAAAAGGACAATATTTTTCTTTTGGAAAAGTTGTGTTCATATACCATGTTACATCTTAAACAATAAAATGCATCTTCTCTTTCAGTTGTACCTCTTCATCTTCTTGTGCTTTCTCCACTGCTTCACTTTGCACCCTGTCATCCACTTTCTCTCCTGTCCGGACTCCAGACCTCCCATGTCTCCTTAAGTGACGTGCAAACCTGTTTTGGTCTGAAACTTTCACTTAATTGTGGCCCAAAAGCAAAGATGGTGCCCAGTCAGGATGGGTGTCAAACATTTCATACGCTGGTTATCCTATACACATAGAAATTTCATGTTATACATGCTGATGGAAACCTTTACATCATTTCAGCAGTATCTCATGCTGACAAAAATGAACCATGGTTTTACTACAATTAAAATATGTCAGCGCCATTGTTTTTTCTCAAGATGCACAGAAGTTTGGTGTTTTTTTTCTATGCGGTTTTTATTTATAAAAGCTGCTTACATACCCTAATTTTAACTAAGGCCTACTCCTGGCTTAAGCAAAGCCCTGTCTGTGAAACAGGACCAAAAAGTTTGTACTTCATAACGTCACAAGACCTGGTTTTTGAGGAAATTTCAAAACAAAATTGCAAACCATGGGACTCACCTGATTGAAAATACAGAGAACACACTTTCATTGACTTAGAGTTGTTGCTGTAACTTGTGTCTTTTGCTCCTAGACAGATAGCTTGCTCCTAGACAGATGGAGCCTATGAAGCACTTTGAATTGTAGAAGTCCATGTCTAATACATACAGAAGATGAGTGTACCAATTCTATTGCCCACTGCCAGGCTGTATCTGATATTTCTATTCCCAGTTCCTCCTCCCATTGCCTCCTTATATTGTCTAGAGATGGGGAGGCGGTTCTTTGAATAACCTCATATAGAATAGACAACATACCCCTTCGAAAAGGGTCCATATTTAACAACTCATCTATCCAGCCCCCTTCAGGTTGGTTCAAGGAGGGAGAGAAATGTTTTTTAATAAAGCTACGGTCCTGTAAGTACCTAAAAAAATTAGACTGAGCGATCTCAAAATCCGTTCTTAGCTGTTGGAATGAAATAAATATGCCGTCTTTAAAAAGGTCCTTAACACAACTAATTCCGTTTCTAGACCACAATTGAAATGCTGAATCTATAAGAGGAGGAAACAAAGGATTCAACAGAATAGGGGCAGAAGGCAACGCTTGTTTACTGTGACCATATTCTGAGTGATCCACAGACAACTGGGCTATTCGTAGAATAGTGTTTGCTCACTGGGATTGGATCACAGAGCAGTGAACGTAGAGATACTGGATTAGACATGTTCTGTTCCATCAGTAACCAAATTGGAGCTTCATCACTCGATAAATCAGAAAGCCAAAATATCAGTTTGTGTAGGTTGGCTGCCCAGTAGTAATATAAAAAATTTGGCATTGCCAATCCACCCTCTTCCTGCTTTCTTTCCAGATATTCTTTTCTTATGCAAGGAATTTTTTAATCCCAAAGAAACATGGAAATACAATTATTCAGATATCTGAAAAATGATTTGGGAATAAAAACAGGCACGGTCTGAAATAAGAACAAGAATCTTGGTAATATTGTCATTTTAATGGAGTTGATCTTCCCAGCCAAAGATAAAGGAAGGATTGACCACCGCACCATGTCTCGCTTGGCTTTGAACAGTGCTCTTTTAACATTACTATTGAACAGATCCTTATATCTGCGTGTTACACTCACACC
>NW_015553219.1:516-812 GCF_001515605.1 Sinocyclocheilus anshuiensis | reverse complement strand
AGAGTTGAAGTGGTTCTGTACTGAGGAATGGGCTAAAATTCCTACGAGCCGTTGTGCAGGACTGATGAGCAGTTACAAGAAACTTTACCTGTAGTTACTGCTGCAAAATTGGGTCACACCAGATACTGAAAGCAAAAATTCACATACTTTTGCGCCGCACAGATATGTAACAATGGATCATTTTTCTCAATAAATAAATGACCAAGAAAATATTTTTGTCTAATTTGTTTGATTGGGTTCTCTATGTCTACTTTCAGGACTTGTGTGAAAATCTGATGATGAATTGGGTCCTATTT
>NW_015553219.1:0-144 GCF_001515605.1 Sinocyclocheilus anshuiensis | reverse complement strand
ACAGCGTTCCGGACTGCGCTATTCATCTCGATCAGCTGACATGCTATCGAGCGGACAGAGCTCGCGTCGAGGGAGGTAAGGCTCCCTTTGTAAGGCTCCCGGCGGGCTTTGTGTTTACATCAATGATGCGTGGTGCCGCGATGC
>NW_015553218.1:1324-1469 GCF_001515605.1 Sinocyclocheilus anshuiensis | reverse complement strand
CAGTGGGGACATAATTGGATTTTAATGACTTAGACTGTTTTTTTTCGTGTTACCGCGCCGCGTGCGCCGCGTAAACATAAAACCATGTGTGCATTTGTGATCGGAGAAATGACAAACTACAAACGCTACTCTACACTGCTCAAAA
>NW_015553218.1:686-1111 GCF_001515605.1 Sinocyclocheilus anshuiensis | reverse complement strand
GTGTGATCTGAGAAATGACAAACAACAAGCCCTACTCACTGCCCAAAAAACTCGCTTTAATATATAAAATATAAAAACTCTTTAAATATAAAAAAACTTACTTGCAGTCTTTGAGTCAGAACAGCCGGCATAAAGTAGTTTCGCTTTCACAACAAAACACAGCGTCACACACGGCGGCCTTGAGTGAGCGGCAGCCGGAGGCCTAGAGTGAGCGGAGGCAGGCGGGCTTGCAGCAACCACATGTGACGACCCAGGGCTGGACTCAGCTTCATCCACGGTGAAAGTCAATCCAGCGATCCACAGAGCGAAGTTGATGTATTTACTCAGCGACCAGCACGGATCAGCTCCAGGCATGACGAAGCGGATGTCATCCTCTTTTGGAAGACCAAACAAAGTAGTTTCGCTTTCACAATGAAACACACAGC
>NW_015553218.1:0-347 GCF_001515605.1 Sinocyclocheilus anshuiensis | reverse complement strand
TGCAACTTTACAGATCTTCTTTATGCACCAAGAGCTTGTAACACTCCAAAGAGAAAGGAAAAATTTAAATCGTATCATATGACCCCTTTAAGTGAACATTAACGGCCATCGTGTGAGACTGGAGACTAAAGGCCAAAGTATACTTCGGCCGTCCGCATTACGTAATTTTCGTCATCAGGAGGGCCCGCGGACAGCTGCGCACCCCGTCCTCCTGCAGGCAATTTTTTGAGACCGCACGGACGGTGCGCGTACAACAGCGCATGCGCGAAGTGAACGTTGAGACAGAGCGCAAGTAGGTGGTCCTATATGGGATGATATTAGACTCTAAATGATTAATAGATGCACGC
>NW_015553217.1:0-546 GCF_001515605.1 Sinocyclocheilus anshuiensis | reverse complement strand
TTTGGCGCTATAGGCATTATAAAATTAAGAGTCGCTACGAAAAAACCCACCTGATTTCGGCCCGAAGGACAGCGTCACCTGAATTCACAAATCATGCAGAATGATATTCGGTATTATTTGCATGTCTATGACAGCGCGCTGCGTATTTATAGCCAAAAGAAATCTGAATATCAAACCCACGGGTCACGACGAGGCGTTCCCCATAGCGACCCCTAGAGGACGCAGTTCGAAGTTCCCTTGAAAGGGAATCACACTTATATTAAAAATGTCCTGGCTCTTCCAAGCTTTATAATGGCAGTTAATGGGGGTCGAGATTTTGAAGCCAAAAAAGTGCATCGATTAGGGATGTAACGATTAACTGCGAGCCAGTTGAAAATCGATTCAAATATGTGACGATTCAAATCGGTTGAGATGCTAAACAAATCGCGATTCAATTAGGGGCAGGAGTTTATATGAATGCATGTCTGAGGGGAACTTACTGTCTAGAAAAGTTTAGATGGCATTTTTTATTTTCATCTTGCCTCTGTATAATGCATATTAAAGTTC
>NW_015553216.1:2071-3321 GCF_001515605.1 Sinocyclocheilus anshuiensis | reverse complement strand
GCTGTGAAGCGGGAGCGACCAGCCGGCAGAGGATGTTAGGACAGTTATGCACTCAAACACTGCTGTGAAGCGGGAGCGACCAGCCGGCAGAGGATGTTAGGACAGTGGAAATATGCACTCAAACACTCTGGAGACCATCCCAGATGATATCCCACTGGCAGAGCCCGTACCAGGCTTTCTATTGTGGCAGCCCATCCAGATCCAGCAGCACCACCTCATCTGAATGAAAGTGTATTTTTTTTCTCAATCTTATGTATTGTTCATTTAATTTGTGTTGTTTTTTCTGATGTTGAATTGAAGCAAATTCCTGTCATTTAGAAATTATAAGTTGCTTTGCAAAAATAAACAATGTTTATAATTATTTCTTGTCTTTTATTTACAAGTTTCAACTTATAATACAAAAATAAAACAAACAATGCACAGAAATTACTTCATTTACAAATAACTAATCAAATTACAAAAGTAATGTACAGAACAACTTTCATTTCTTTTTTAAGTTTCCCAGCAGCCCCATTTTCTCCAGAACTGTCCTAAAACAAGACAAAAGGAAAGACTTATGAAAATTATTAAGACAGGACTGCAAAATATGACACAGCAGGACATGCATACAAAATACTCCAGAAATCATATTTCTAGATCATCAAGTTTGCTTAGAAAGTTTGTGGACATATCTTGCATGACAGCGCTAAAATAATAACAATAATAATAATAATAATAAAATAAAAATACAAGTGAAAAAAATACAAGCTATTTCAGTACATTCAAACACAATACTTACATTTATAGAACTAAGTGTATTTGTCGGCCGCCACAGAACCGTCACCCACTTTGTTTGAATAAAAACCCCGTCTTCACTGGCGCGCTATGAATTCTGGGATAGGGTAGACTGTGAAGGATCCATCAGATGTATCCTTCATTTGCCGAAGAAACGGAGGACGCATTTGAAGTCGCGTTCGAATTGCGGCAGCCTTCGTCGCGCCGCCGTGGCGCAATCGGCCTTCAAATGCAGCCTTCGTACGTGGTGTTTGAATTGGGACAGTCTTCGTCGCGCTGCCGTGACGCAATCGGCCTTCAAATGCAGCCTTCGTAGGACGTAGCCTATGAATTGGGACACAGTGTAAGGGAAACAGGTCAATTAAGATTTTAAAGGGAATTTGGACAGAATCACTGTTTTACGGCTGATCACTGAGACGGCCAGCGATTCATTGAACGAGCCGTATAACATCAACTCTGCAATGGATATTAATATC
>NW_015553216.1:702-1424 GCF_001515605.1 Sinocyclocheilus anshuiensis | reverse complement strand
ATTAGGCAAAACTTAACTCAGAAGAACACGAAACTCTCAACGGAAAATAAAATAAACTAAAGTAAAGAAACAGAAGTAAAGTTTGACGAGACTAGGTGGCGTTTCTCCTCATGGTTTCGGAGGAGCTGGCGTGTAAGCCAGAGCACGCTCAAAGAAGCATGATTAAAAAGCATAGCTCAAAGCTATGACTAAAAAAGAGAAGTGAAACAAAGAGTGAGCAAAGAAGGGCAAAGAAGGGGAGACTGATTTGATGGTGTCCTGAGTATTTAAACTGGGCTTTTGGACACCTCCCATATGGTGTTTTGACCAATTAGATATCGTCTTTACTAGGGATGTGGTCCGAGTTTTTCCCGCTCTTGCAGAGTATAATTTTGGACATGATTTCAATAACAAGAATATGATACATTTGACAAAGAATTGATTGGAAGAAACGTTTCAATCAAGAAGATTCAAACACACGCATACTAAACATGAATATGAACCCTTAAGCTATTCAATAGTTATTCAAAATACATGCACAATAAATGATTAAGACCTGATAGTCACATGTGGGTTAAGTGAGTGAAGTGACATGTGGCCAAGTATGGTGACCCATACTAGGAATTAGTGCTCTGCATTTAACCCATCCTTAGTGCACACACACAGCAGTGAAAACACACACACCGTGAACACACACCCGGAGCAGTGGGCAGCCATTTATGCTGCGGCACCCGGGGAGCAGT
>NW_015553216.1:0-123 GCF_001515605.1 Sinocyclocheilus anshuiensis | reverse complement strand
AATTCGGCTCCTCATGTTTCAACCATGTTTTGACCAAATCTTAGATTGTCTGATTCGGTCTGATATCCTACAACAGCTTTAGTCTGTTTCTTTCTTATTCCAAGGTCACCGTAGCCACCAGAT
>NW_015553215.1:0-839 GCF_001515605.1 Sinocyclocheilus anshuiensis | reverse complement strand
GTTGAGGTCAAGAAAAGTATTCATGACGCTGTTATAAAATAATTCGACAGAGTATTAACACTTAATGACACTTAACAGAAAATTATTCATGACACTGTCATAAAATTATTTGACAGAGTATTAACACTTAATGACATTTTAATGACAAATTCAATTTGTACCACTGTAGTTGAGGTCAAGAAAAGTATTCATGACGCTGTCATAAAACAATTTGACAGAGTATTAACACTTAATGACATTTTAATGACAAATTCAATTTGTACCACTGAATAAAAGTGGTCAGAAAAATATTCATGACACAATTATAATGGCCTCATGACAGCCAATATCAAAACCAACCACATGACTGTTTAATGTAATGTTAACCCATAAAGCTAAGTAATTTCTTAAGTTTGATCATTAATCTGCTATGTCATGTTTATGACAAATTTATGACGGGTTATGTTGTCTAAGTAATGTCAAGTTGTCACGACAGGTTATGTTGTCTAAGTAATGTCAAGTTGTCACGACAGGTTATGTTGTCTTGGTAATGTCAAGTTGTCACGACAAAGACACTGACAGGTTATGATGTATTGGTTTATGTCCAGTTGTCATAACAAAGGCATTTCAAACGATGTAATCTTTGCTTTAAAAATGACATAACTGAGCGAATGACACTTAATGACAGTTGTCATAAACATGCATAAAACCTACTTCATATTCATGACGTGTGTCGTGTCATGATTATGAAGGTGTCATGTCAGTCTTATGCACACCCCTTCAAGTAAAGTATTACCAAGGACTCTTCCTAAAAATACTGGAAAATGGGATTGGAGGGAAAACTTTTGATTTAATCAGCA
>NW_015553214.1:898-1514 GCF_001515605.1 Sinocyclocheilus anshuiensis | reverse complement strand
TTTTTTTTTAAGTGCAAAGTGCTGTGATGCTGTTTTAACTGCTGTTGTTATTTTTTTTATTTTATTTTTTTAAAGATGCTGCTATTATTAGTTAAATCAATGTCATACAAAAGATGACTAAAGTATAAAGGTGTAAATATCAGACAAAGATATCGGTATAATTGGTTATCAGTCACTCTCTATTCATAATGACCGTTTCTCTTTACTTGTTCCAGATTCAGGTCAGTCTTCAGCTGTTGCAGCAGGAATAGCTGTTGCTGTCTTCTGCTTTTGGCTGCATCTGCTGCTGTTGTTGTGATTTACTATGGCAAACGTTGAGCGAGAAGAGAATGTGAGTATTACATACAGCTGATTTAACAAGATGGAGATTGTGTGTAAAGAATATTTGAAAGATGCGAAAATGCGTATTTTTATTCTAATTAACCAAAGTGATCTGTGTTTAATTGAGTTTTTTATTGTTCAAACTAGGGCTGAACGATTAATTGCATTTGCGATAATATTGCGATATGAAAAAACGCGATTTTTCAATCGCAGAGGCTGCGATTACACTCAGTCACGTGACACGCAAGAGTAAAGAGGTGTGCTCGACTTGAAGATCGATCAGTGTATGACAACA
>NW_015553214.1:255-750 GCF_001515605.1 Sinocyclocheilus anshuiensis | reverse complement strand
CATCAGCAGAAAAAGAAAAGAAATAAAACAGTAAACAGCCAAAGGACGTAACTTAGAATGGGAGATGGATTGGTTTGTGAAAGGGAAGAGAAAAGCCATAGATGAAGTCGCACAGATCCAGGCAGGTGCTGGTCATTCAAAAGCTAAATGAATAAAATATGACGAGGCATATCTCGCTCTCGGCTTCACTCACCGTGTCTATACCGGACGCTACAGTTGTGTGTCGCGCTGCAGCAGCTCTACACTGACGTGACAAAGTGACCGTTGCAAATCATTTTAATTTTGTGTCAGTATGTCATAAATAGAACAAGGCATCAGTTTAATGTCGCACCGCATCCAGTGTACTCAGCGTCACTGATTATAATGGTTCTACTGTATTTTGCCGCTCGCGTCTGGTGTAGACACGGTGTTTAATGTCGTTGGTGAGGAGGAAAGCCTGTGGGTGTCCTATGCCTTAGCGGACAGCATGAAACCCACAAAAAATAAATAAGTAAC
>NW_015553214.1:0-154 GCF_001515605.1 Sinocyclocheilus anshuiensis | reverse complement strand
GATGCACTGAAATTCCGGCTGCCGAAAATTAGTTCACCGCTCAGGATTCACTTTCACGTGGTGTGACTCTCTGTGTATTATCCCGCTGTGTGTGTGCTCCGCTCAGTCGCTCACGGCTCATGTGAGTGCTCCACTCATATACCGTTCATGCTCA
>NW_015553213.1:428-572 GCF_001515605.1 Sinocyclocheilus anshuiensis | reverse complement strand
TAATAGCACCCTCAAACTTCAAAGGTGCGAGCTGAACCTTCAAGTTCCTTCCCACACGGGCCTACAACTAAAACACATGTCCCCAATTCACCTAACTGTGGGACCAATGGACCTTGTTCACCCAGTATACGTCTCACCACTTAA
>NW_015553213.1:0-298 GCF_001515605.1 Sinocyclocheilus anshuiensis | reverse complement strand
CAGACACCGCCGCCAATTCACTGACTGATGATGCAATGTCAAAGCCAGGGCCAGGGCCAAGCTCAACTCCAAGCAGCAAGAACCTGGACCCTTTCCTCTGCTCATTGCAGGCGCCTGACTCAGACTCAGGCCCTCTTCGAATCATGACTGCCATAAATGTCCATGACACATCAGTGTCCGACGCAGCATTAGCCCTGTGGGCGGAGAACTCAGCTATCAGCCTGAAGCTATTCAGATCATTGAATCAAGGACAGCACCTGAGTCACTACTTCCTCGTTGTCCCCAACCTACCTCATGA
>NW_015553212.1:619-815 GCF_001515605.1 Sinocyclocheilus anshuiensis | reverse complement strand
TGTTTATATAATTCTCACTGCCCAGTGTTAAATTAACATTTTTAAGTGTTAACACTGCCTCAGAGTTTGACATTTAACCCTTATCTCTTATCAGTGTTAATCTAACTGTTCAGTGTAAAGAACCATAGGCGGAGCGTGTGTAAGGCTGGGGCTTAGCCTTCCCCTGGCCACGGGGACTTGGGGCAAAAATGACCCT
>NW_015553212.1:0-399 GCF_001515605.1 Sinocyclocheilus anshuiensis | reverse complement strand
GTGTGCTCCAAAACAGTGACAAAATTCGCATTTAGAAGATATAAGCATTCAAAGCTTGCAGTTTGTCACTTCTGCCAAAACGGCTCAACAATTTTTTTGACGTCACATCGTACTTCAGCTTCTCATCAAACTTTCTGTCCAATCAAATGCTCTCTAGAATCTGAAGCGCCCGCCCCCTACACTATAAAATAGACGCTGAAGCCGCAGCTGAAATCGGTCACTTGTCCACAGAATTAGTATTTTCTGTACAGTGAATGGCACGTAGTGCACTATATAGGGGACAGGGAACGATTCAAACTGTGTAAATATGCTTTCCATTGAGGAAAAAAATAAGTCTGGATTCGCGCTGTCACGCTAACCACCGCACCGCGCACACACTCTGCTGCGGTCCAGAGACAC
>NW_015553211.1:0-501 GCF_001515605.1 Sinocyclocheilus anshuiensis | reverse complement strand
ACTCCACACACTTGCGAAGAAGAACACACCCGTCCTCCTGAAAGTATTTTTGAGGTAAAAGAAATGCTGTCCTCCTGAAAGTGTTTTTGAGGTAAAAGAAATTGAAGGAGCTGTGGATGTGTATGTTGATGGTTCTAGATATTGGCAAAATGGACAGTATCATACAGGTTTCGCCATCTATTCGGACAGAGGAAATTTCCTGTATAAATGTCCACCCCATTTTTCAGCTCAGAAAGCAGAGGTAACAGCAGTGCTACAAACACTAGAGGTAATTCCAGATTCAGATTTGAATATCTATTCAGATTCTGCTTTTGTGGTCAATTCTCTTACAGAATATCTACCGATTTGGCAGAAAAGGGGTTTTACT
This sequence comes from Sinocyclocheilus anshuiensis, assembly GCF_001515605.1. Classification (NCBI taxonomy): domain Eukaryota; kingdom Metazoa; phylum Chordata; class Actinopteri; order Cypriniformes; family Cyprinidae; genus Sinocyclocheilus; species Sinocyclocheilus anshuiensis. The sequence continues at coordinate 134 of NW_015553211.1, read as the reverse complement.
AGTGCAGATGGTCAACCTTTGATTCATTGTGGTCCAATTCAGGCTTTGTGGTCAGCTGCAAAGAATAACACCAATAAGATTGCATTGTGGAAAGTCAAAGCACACCAGAAGAAAGGAACAGACAAGCATGGTGA
>NW_015553210.1:0-521 GCF_001515605.1 Sinocyclocheilus anshuiensis | reverse complement strand
ATCACGTTTCAAAACAATGTTTCAAATATCAAAAACACGCAAACATGCTCAAAACCAGACGCGCCTCATTCCTCTCCACGGCGCCGCTGAATGTTCTTCACCATATATAACTTGTAATATGATTATCATAGATTGATATAATCCGAGACGCGTGTGCAGTATCCTGAACGTTCTTCACCATATATAACTTGTAATATGATTATCATAGATTGATATTATCTGAGCCTCATGTGCAGTACCCTTTCCGTGAGGGAAACTCGCCTTCAAAACATTCCAAAAACTAGCTTCCAAAACACCCAGCGGTAAATTCCCGGATGTGAAGACCCCCCTCTCCCCCCTCTAGTGACGCAGAGGTGTCAAATTTCACGGCTCTGAAATGGCCGCCGAGTTGAAAGACATGTAATCTGACCAATTGCAGTCCACAAGCGACCACAGATCTCTATAACATCAGACGCGCTGCTGATATGGAGAGTGCGTCTCTGCCAGACGAGCGTCTATTACGCAATCTGGACAAAACGCTA
>NW_015553209.1:19187-21243 GCF_001515605.1 Sinocyclocheilus anshuiensis | reverse complement strand
CAAAAATAACTTAATGGGCTCCATTTTAATGGTTAGATTACATTTAAACTTATACAATTTAACAAGTTATTAAGTTAAAACAAGTATAGATAGTGACTAAACACAAACCATTAATACTACGTTAACCAGGAGTCACTCTCACTTCTTAAATCCTGATTTATAATCGCAACATCGTCTGATAAAATCAACATGCATCTACACTAAAGAGCGACTATATGCGGTGGTTTTGGCTATATTACTTTTTTGTCTCATGCAGCGCACTGCCTGCGTCTGAGTAACAAACTATGTGCATATTAACAGACGAGCAATGTTCATATTTATAAGCCCAAACAGTCAGTTGGCGACAGGTGCTTGGAAACGCTGTTTTGTACCCATTTATTGACGAGTCGGCTGCAGTACGGCCACTGAATTCGCTGCTTCTCTGCCGCTTGCTGCACAGAATAGATGCCGAGAGAGACGATACTGTGTCGGGAAAGTCAGACCTCGCGCTCGCGGGGCAGTACTGGTGAAATCTTCCAACTGAACGACAGCTAAGGTTAAAAAATGGTTGAAAAAAGCCGCTAAAAGATTCCGAAAGTTGCTAAATATTGTTCTAAAGTCGCGCTCGTATGTGTGAGACGCGGGAGGGAAATCAAATGGGAAATATTTGGTTTAGCTACTTACATCTTGCACTTCATAACTGTCTGAGGCGTCGAGCTCGAATTTTTACACTTAGCGCCTGTGAACATAAACCCCGCCTACTTTGATTTGATTGGCCATCCATCACACACCCTTTGACATTGATGAGTGCTGCACTGTACCGCTGGCGCTGTACAAGGTTATTATTTTACAACTTTTGTTATTGGAAAAATACAGAGGTCCGGACCACGGGGACCTCAATGGTGGGTACGGCCCTGAATAGTGGCCTCCTTAATAAACTATTGTCTGGGCACTTGGTGTTGGCAGATTGCGGATTTGACATGAGAGACAGTGTTGGACTCATGTTTGCAGAAGTGAAAATACCTGAATTCACAAAAGGACGCAGCCAGCAGGATGCCAAAGATGTGGAGGAAACACACCGGATAGCTCACCTCAGGGTTCATGTGGAGAGGGTGATTGTATGTGTACGCACAAAGTACACCATACTAAATGGAATTGTACCAGTCAGTATCGTACCCCCATGTCAAGGTGAAGACATGACGTTCCTGGACAAGATTGTGACTGTATGCTGTGCTTTGACTAATATGTGCCCCAGCGTTGTTATGAAACCATAAACTATGGCATTAAACTAGGGCTGTCAAATCGATTGATCTCTATTAATCACATCCAACATAGAAGTTTGTGTTTATCTATGTTTGTGTACTGTGTATTTTTATATATATATATATATATACACATGCATACATGTGTATATATAAGAAATATATATATTAGGGCTAGTAATTTAACGCGTTAATTAGATTAATTAATTGCGGTGAAAAATAATGGGTCATCTGACATTTCATACAGTTGATTGATGACAAATATGAGGCAGGGCAACAACTCACTGCGTGATGGAGCCTAGAGAACGTAGTTAGAATGTCCCTAAAATTCAAGATATGTTTGAGTTTTTGTCTCATATTTACATCATATAGTTAAGCAATATCACATGAGCAATAGGCTAAGTGCAATATCACACGAGTGCAAATGTGATATTGATCTTATACAACAGTTCAGTAAGAAGTTAATGTTGCATTATTTTAGACACAATGTTGTGTGTTTTGCTCAATTTTGAGCAAAACTCTTTGACCTGAGTGAAAATGTCAAATCTTTCTTGAAGTGATGCCAAAGCAGAGTCCACAACACTGTTGAAAAATGTTACCTCAAGCTTTTTTAGGGCATCACTGATGGGCTCATCTGCAGCCTCATAGGCGAAATGCCTTTTAGTGCTTCTCAGCCTCTTCTACTTAAAGGGTTAGTTCACCCAAAAATGAAAATTAGGCTGTGTTTTACTCACCCCCGAGGCATCCTAGGTGTATATAACTTTCTTCTTTCAGACGAATCCAGTCGGAGTTATATTAAAAAATTGTCCTGGCTC
>NW_015553209.1:15702-19126 GCF_001515605.1 Sinocyclocheilus anshuiensis | reverse complement strand
GTGAACAAAAAATGCCTTCTGTAGCGAATCGATGCGTTTTTGTAAGAAAAATATCCATATTCAAAATGTAATATTCACTTTAATCTAGCTTGCGCTCACTGTTGTACACGGAAGCAGCTCCGGCGGATGACGTATGAGGTCGGCGTAGCGCATGCGCCACTCAGAAGTGACGCTCGCGGAAGCACAGCGGTTAGATCAAAACAAAACAACAGTCACTAATTAGAAGTACAAAACGAGGATTTGTAAAGAAGAATGTCAGAGGATTTCGATATAAGCCAAGAGGAGACTGGTTTTCCTTTGCTAAAGTAAGGAAACTTTGCTTCCTTTGATCCTGTTAACAAACGTTGGTTTTCACGAGACTCACTAGCGCATGCGAAGCACTGACCTCATACGTCATCCGCCGGAGCTGCTTCCATGTACAACAGTGAGCGCAAACTAGATTAAAGTAATTATTACGTTTTGAATATGGATATTTGTCTTACAAAAACGCATCGATTCGCTACAGGAGGCCTTTGTTCACCCCCTGGAGCCATGTGAGACACTTTTTTTTTATGGATGGGCACTTTTTATTTCACTTCTTTTGGACTGAAGCACTGCAACACCCGCTGATTGCAATGATAGAGCTTGGAATAGCCATGACAATTTTAATATAACTCCGACTGGATTCGTCTGAAAGAAGAAAGTCATATACACCTAGGATGCCTCGGGGGTGAGTAAAACACAGCCTAATTTTCATTTTTGGGTGAACTAACCCTTTAAGCTCAGGCTCTATGTTTAGGGCTTCGCAGAGTTCCTTTGCAGTTGATTGAGCATCCACAAATCCAGACTGTCTGTATTTCATGAGAAAATGTTTTTCACTCTCAATGAGTCGAACAGCAACATCCAGTTGCATTGAACTAGACTGAAGCATCTTGTTCACCTGGTTAATATTTGTTAAGATGTCAAACCATACTACAGTGCATATCAGAGACCTAAATGAAGCCACTTCTTTTGCCAGGTCTTGAGCCTCTACTTTGGCAGCTGGATCATTCACAGTTTGCCTTGCCTCAATGAGAGCATTTCTGATCTCCTTCACTTGGTCTCTGACAGCGGTAATGCTTTGCAGTCTATTTTCCCATCTTACATCACTCCAAGACTTCAATGTGAGATGGACATGCTTCAACAAGATATTCCATCATTGTGTAGCTCCTGAAAAGAATGTGAAGAGTTTCTGCACATAACCAAAGTTGCCAACAGCATCCTTAGATGCCTTTGCTGCATCTGCTATCACAAGATGCATTGAATGTGCTCCACAAGGTACAAACAAAGCTCTTGGGTTTTGCTTTAGCCGTCTTGCCTGCACTCCTTGACTTTTACCTTTCATATTAGCACCATTATCGTAGGCCTGTCCTCTGCAATTTTCAAAAGGAATCTGAAGCTCCTGAAGCTAGTCCAGTATCACATTTGACAGATTCAAGCCAGTGGTTTCTAAGACCTCCACATATCCTAAAAAGTATTCTTTAACCTCTGGCTTTGGCTCCAAGGCCACAGTCCGCAATATGACTGACATTTGTTCTTTATGACTTGGGGTGCAGTCAAGAATAATGGAATAGTATTTTGCCTGATGAATATTGGACACGATGGTCGTCAGTATTTTGTCACTTATGAGCTCTATCAGCTCATTTTGGATTTGCTGTCCAAGGTAATGTGTGTGAGTGCTTTTGTCCTTGACTCTCGACAGATGATTTTCCATCACAGGATCAAACAGTGCAAGAAGCCCGACTTCCTTGAGAAAGTTGCCATTGTTTGCTTCGTTGAGACAATCCGAAGAGCCCCTAAAAGCAAGATTTCGGGATGCCAAAGATATTGTGATGCTGACTAATTGTGTGAGGACATCTCGCCACCTTTACTCCGATACATTTCCCCGAAGCATATTCATTATTTACTACAAAACAGTCAGAAGTCAAAAGTATTTTTTTAATATTAAACATACTTAAGTATTGAAAGTAAAAGTACAAGTAAATGCAAAATGGAAAAGAAGCAAATATATATTAAAAAATGTTTATTCACAGTTTGAGCAGCAATATTGTGTTCAGTTTTAACTATTTCTTCCTTTTTGTATCTTTGGGTAAGAATAAGAAGCACTTCATCCGGTACTTCGTCTCTTTCATTCCAACATAAGAAAACATTTCTGGAATCTGCATCTGAAATGGCATTTCGATGTATTTACAGAGTTTAATGCAGCTCAGAGTGGACACGGATGCATTTAACCTGCAGTTACAAATGCATAAATAGTGCTTTGTTTTAAACATAAAATGTTGAATACTGATATTTGACATGATTTAAACATGAAAAATAGTTGAAATGTTCAAATTAAAACCGCCAGTAGGTGGCAGCAAGTCACTGTTAACGATTGAGTCATTGAGATTCAAACGATTCACTCAAACGGCTAATGCATTCAGGAACGAAGCTTTTGACTGTGGCAATGAGTGAGTCACTGAATCATTCATTCAACTGAGTCGTTCATAATCGAACAGAGCAGAGAACAGTGATGAGAGTGTTTTCAAATGTGAGTATCAGAAACCAGAAACACGTTTCCTTCTGTAGAGTAAACTCATGAATTGCTTAAGGTGTAAAGATGCTACTTCTAGTATATTCGTGATGTTGCTGTAAAAACACATTTTATTATGTATAATTAACGGGAGCTCCAGTAAGCACACATACGTCTCCAAAGTGGATTTACATAAACCATATTCATCTTAAAGACGATTACTAAATGCCTATTTAAGATCTGACAGGAAAATGTTCTAAAAGAATTGCAGATGAGCACATCACAACATGAAACAGACATCTGAGTGAGTGATGTATGTGTGCTATTATGTAGAATTCACTGTTATGTGAACACTGGTTTAGATGTTAATAAACAACATAAAGTAACTAAACATGAGTTATCGGTTTTATTTGTCCATTAGTACTGTTGATAAATTGAGGAGTATTTGTGTTGGATAAAAATCGAGTTACATCAACAACTACCTCAACATGTTATGCAGTATTGAGCAGATAAATCACTGAGGTGACTGACTCTTGTCTGGATGTTACAGGAACAGATGAGACACGTGTGTTTATCCAGTGCAGAGTGACTGATGAAGGAATGCTGCCATCAAAGTGGCATCAGTGAGTACCAAATGTCATTAAATGTCGTTAAAATGACTGCTTTTGTATTACGTTTGTGCATCTTTGCAGGATCTGAAATGTCTGCAGACTGGTGTGAGCAGTGATGATGGAGAAGTCCACAGCAGCATCCTGGAAATGGTCCAGTGTGATGGATGAGACGCTCCATCACTCCACCTGCCCTTACTGCCTCATCTGGACCGAATGCTGCTGTGGTCTCTTCATCCTCAGTGACCCCAGAGCCAGCGAGAGCATCTAGAGAAACCACAAAAGA
>NW_015553209.1:4614-8264 GCF_001515605.1 Sinocyclocheilus anshuiensis | reverse complement strand
TGTGTGTGAGAGACAGTATAGTAGTGTTAGTGTATGAGAGAGAGTTTGATAGTGTGTGTGAGAGTGTGTGAGAGACAGTATAGTAGTGTTAGTGTATGAGAGAGAGTTTGATAGTGTGTGTGAGAGTGTGTCATAGACAGTATAGTAGTGTTAGTGTATGAGAGAGAGTTTGGTAGTGTGTGTGTGAGTGTGTGGGGTCCAGTGCTATGGATGAGACGCTCTATCACTCCACCTCTTACTGCCTCATCTGGACCAGGTGTTGCTGTGGTCTCTTCATCCTCAGTGACCCCAGAGCCAGCGAGAGCATCTAGAGAAACACCAAAAGACACTGAGGATGTGAGTTTGGTCACGCTTGTCCTGCTGGTTTCTGTTCATGCAACATCAGTCAATGGAGCCTGAGTTTCAGAAGCTTCATGACATTATTTAATGATGCTTTTGAAGCTTCTGAAACTCGCGCTCCATTGACTGATGCGTTCAGGGAAAAAAAAAAAAAAAAAACAGGGATTGAACAGCCTGGAGGCAAGTAAATAATGACTGAATTTATATGTTTGGCTGAACCTCCCAAATAGAAATTGTATGAAATATATTTATGCATTTATATTATAGTAGTACCTTGAAGAAACAAACTTTAAGAAATTACATGTAAGCAGCTTTATTGAGTGTTTGTGTCCAAGACACTTACAAAAAGAGGTTTTACAAAATTTACAATTACATTTATTTACATTTCTGCATTTGGCAGATGCAAAAATCGTAAAAAAAGATCCAAAGTGACTTATTACAGGGACCCACAATCCCCCTGCAGCAGCCTGGAGAAAAGAGCCTTGCTGAAGGACACACCGGTGTTGACGGCTGCGGACAAAAGTGAGTATGTAATTGTAAACATATGAAATTAAATTTGGCAAGAAATTGAAAGCTGACAACACGATTTGTAAAACGTTTTAACCTGTGTAAATATTTTGCAGGTAGTCGTGTTCATGGAGAGCAGGCACACGAATGATTAAAGCAGACACAGCAGCAGCCAGATTTGGAAATACGTTGCATTTATTGAACAAAACAGTGAATTCTCCTTAAAATAAATAAAATAAAATATATTCAAATGTATAAATAGCAAAAAACACAAATAAGATCAACAATGTAGTGCACTTCCACGATCTCTTAAAAAAAAGGAATAAAATACAGATATCAGATTACAAAATAAATAAATTAGAGCAAAATAAGTTTGCTCACGTACGTGCCATAACAAACCGAAAGGTCCAAAACAACATTTTACAACATTCTACATTTTAAACATAATCAACAATCAAATTCCACTCAGTAACTCAATCCAATAATATATAATAATATAAGGCTGGCCTACCATCATGGCTTAGAACTAACAGAAAACAAGTTAAACTTACAACTTCAGACTAACTAAACGTGATTCAGGCCAAAATGCTGGTAGGGTTACACATATATACCCTTAAAGGATTGTAGCCAGAAACACCAGCCTGTTTATATGATCTGGTTTGAGTGATGAGCTCAAGCAGGAGACAATATTTCCACCAGTGCTAAAGACCATCTCTGAAGAACAACTTGTGGCTGGAATACACAGATATTTCCTTGTCAGATTGGAAAGTCGTGGGTAGAGCCTCTGAGATTCCCTCCGTTTCAGTGGGTCTTCCTCAGCATCCAGTGCCTCTGTCTGCAGGAACGACTGTAGCTCAAGAGCTATGGCCTGGTCCTGTTGCAGAGGAGGTCCTGCAGCTTTCTGTGGTGACCTTGAAGAAGCTGCCCTGGCCCATCCTCAGTAACATCAGAAGGCATTGCTGCTGTCTCAAGAGGGGCGTTCTCCTTGGAGAACATATTATGTTTAATCTAAAGGTTGTGGTATTAAATGTTCACATTATTTTCTTAGCACATTATTCTAATTAACTTATCATTATTATTATTACCGCCATGGCAGTCATCACCCTCTTCATCTCTGCAGTCAGTCTGTCTTCACTGACATATTTAAGCTTGACAAGGTTGAAGGCAGGGCAGAGGCCATATTGAGTAGCTCTTGTGTCACTGGGCCGCTGTATTTGTCATTGAGGTAGTCTACTATCTTCTGTGGGATGCTTTTGGCCAGGTCTGTGTCATCCTCCTGCACTTCCAATATTGAATGGTTGAAGAGGTGGAGGGTTGGTTTCAGAAAAGACACACTTATATATTTATCTCCAGAAAGTGTCAGTGAATTCAACCAGAGGGCTAAGAGACTTACTAATGGCCTCCAGTACATCAATGTCCGGCCAAGAAAGGGTGAGATGTCTGAGTTTTCGGCCACTAGAAAGGACCTGGGCAATGGCCTTATGCTGCTCTAGCACTCTGTCGATCATGGCCTGCCTAGATCCCCATCTGGTTTGGCATTCTGTTTTAAGGGAGTGTTCAGACAGATACAGCTGCGTCTGTGCCTCTGCAAGTTCCCTCTTTTTTTCCAACTATAGGAAAAGCTGTTGGCGAGCTTCTTGCAGACCCCCATTGCACGGTCCATCCTGGGATCCTTCATTGCATTCTCTAAGATTACAATATATAGTATTTAGTATCATCAATATGATCATTGCAACCCTCATCAAAGCATAATTTGCTGAGACAGCGTGAGAAAGCATCAAAGAGTAGTTCAAGTGGTAATAATAATTATATTAGTAGTAATAAAAGGTTAGCATGACAGAGACAATCACACAGTAATTGGTGCCAACAAACGACAACAGTAAATACAAATTGGGGTGAATGAAAATACCAAGAATATCACAGTTTTCTTCTTACAAGTGAAGCGTAATCATTACAATAAATTTGCAGCAAGGTTCATATAAAGTATATTTTAATGAACGAGATTAAAAGGCACTTAATACACTGAAAAAAATAATACGCTAGATTTACTTAAAAATATAGTGCATAATTTTTGCATCCCTCTTCTTAAAGGGGTCATATGATGCGATTTCAAGTTTTCCTTTCTCTTTGGAGTGTTACAAGCTGATTGTGCATAGATAAGATCCCTGAAGTTGCAAAGACTATACACAAAATAATGATCTTTAAAAAAGCATCATATGACCCCTTTAAATAAATTTCGCATGGAATTTTAAGCAGTGTTACCTAAAAATTTTTAGTTGGCAATGCTTAAATATTTGAGTATCCCAGTGAACAGTTTTGCTCAAATTTATTAGCTGGTGTAACACAATATTTTAAGTAGTTTATAGTAATACATTTAAGTTATTCTACAATAAAAGTCTTGTTCATCCCATTATACATTTTAAGCTCATTTAGATAGATAATTTTAAGTTTTTGTATTTTAAAATACCTACTGCTCAATTACTTAAAATTTGTTATACATTACAATGAGTGGAAGACACAACAGACAACTGGTGAATATTAAATAACTTAATTTTTTTTTTTTTACAAATGCAACTTAAACATCTCAGCACTATGTAACTTTTTCTGTGTTCAAAATTTGCTAAATGTATATAAAGAGCGAGTACATCATGAATTCAACCGCGTTTTTGTCTTATTCCGAATCACACCGGTACACTTATAATAAGTACTTATATTCGGACTACTGTGGCCTGGTCACCGCTGCGGAGTAACACATACCTGCGTGAATCGCCAGAGACATAAACTTAGAGAAGTGGCTCCGGTCA
>NW_015553209.1:2411-3809 GCF_001515605.1 Sinocyclocheilus anshuiensis | reverse complement strand
TCGTCCATAAAATGCATTGCTGTTCTGTTGTAAGTGATCTTAAAGATTCCTAAATGCATCTACTTTCGGAAGGCCAAATAAAGTGCTTTTGCTTTCGCCTAGAAACACACAGCGTCTCCCTGACATGGCTGCTTCAACACTAACTGCGGTTACTGAAACCACGCCTTCTTTCTTTGCGTGAACATTTGGGCAGCATTATGCAAATATTCCCACATAGTGACCTAGATATGTGGGGGTGTGTTAGAACGAGCCGTTTTAGGGGGGTGTGGCAGAGTCTTAACTTTGATAAAGAATATCTCTTTGGTTTTGAGACTTTAGTCTTTGCAACTTCAGGGATCTTATCTATTCACGAACAGCTTGTAACACTCCAAAGAGAAAGGAAAACTTGAAATCGCATCATATGACCCCTTTAATGCTTTTATTCAGCAGGGATACATTAAATTGATCGTAAATAACAGCAAAGTCATTTGTAATGTTACAAAATATTTCTGTATCAAATAAATTGTGTTCCTTTGAACTTTCTATTCATCAAACAGTCTTGAAAACATGCAGGCCATCTTAAGCAAATTAAATGAGGACATCTCATTGGTTTGAGGGAGGGAATGACTGAAAAAATAAATAAAAAATAATCGTCATCTTTGTGTCGTGTTTGTCTCTCTTTTCCAGCCTGCTGCTCCAGAGCCATGCCCCCCAGGAAAAAGAGGAGACCCACTGCTGGAGATGACCTGTCTGCTAAGAAGAGCCGGCAGGATAAGTATGCTCAAAACATTCACCTTTCCATTCATTCATTCATCCATATCTCCTGCCTTTCATCTCTGTCCATTCCATCTGTCCGTTGACCTTCCTCTAATTCACTCACACATACACACTCATCCATCTAGCTAACTTTTTGATTAACAAATAAACTAGGTGTCTGTTAAATCATATCAATGAAGAAATTCTGTATTTATGCACAGAAGGAACTGAATGTTCTTTATAATATATTAAAGCAGCACTATGTAACTTTTTCTGTGTTCAAAATGTGCAAACTGTATATAATGAGCGAGTACATCATGAATTCATCTTCCAAACCGCGTTTTTGTCTTATTCCAAATCACTAAGGTACACTTAAATAAGTACAAGTTTATATTTGGACTATTGTAGCCTGGTCGGGTCGTCACTGCTGCGGAGTAACACATACTTGCGTGAATCGCCAGAGACATAAACTTAGAGAAGTAGCTCCGGTTGGAATGTTCTTCCGCGGGATGTGTGCAGTTCTGTATGGGAAGCCAAACAACCCAAATGTGGGATGAAACAGCGCTGTATTAAAGTGTTCGGCTCATTGGACCGAGCGGCGCGACCGACTCGACAGCGCAGAGAGGACGTGTTTACTAGCGCCACCGAGCTGACAGCGCGGCG
>NW_015553209.1:0-2079 GCF_001515605.1 Sinocyclocheilus anshuiensis | reverse complement strand
ACGCCGCGCTGTCAGCTCGGTGGCGCTAGTAAACACGTCCTCTCTGCGCTGTTGTAACTGTTCAGCGCCGCGCTGTCAGCTCGGTGGCGCTAGTAAACACGTCCTCTCTGCGCTGTTGTAACTGTTCAGCGCCGCGCTGTCAGCTCGGTGGCGCTAGTAAACACGTCCTTTCTGCGCTGTTGTAACTGATCAGCGCCGCGCTGTCTTCTCGGTGGCGCTAGTAAACACGTCCTCTGCGCTAGTAAACACGTCCTTTCTGCTCTGTTGTAACTGTTCAGCGCCGCGCTGTCAGCTCGGTGGCGCTAGTAAACACGTCCTCTCTGCGCTGTTGTAACTGATCAGCGCCGCGCTGTCAGCTCGGTGGCGCTAGTAAACACGTCCTCTCTGCGCTGTCGAGTCGGTCGCGCAGCTCGGTCCATTGAGCCGCGCCGATAACAGGTCAGCGCGGCGCGAACACTTTAATACCGCCTCTCTGCGCTGTTGTAACTGTTCAGCGCCGCGCTGTGAGCTCGGTGGCACTAGTAAACACGTCCTTTCTGCGCTGTCGAGTCGGTCGTGCTGCTCGGTCCATTGAGACGCGCCAATGACAGGTCAGCGCGGCGCGAACACTTTAATACCAAATTTTAAGCTCATTTAGATTGATAATTTTAAGTTTTTGTATTTTAAAATACCTAGGTACTGCTCAATTACTTAAAATTAGTTATACATTACAATGAGTGGAAGACACAACAGACAACTGGTGAATATTAAATTACTTCTTTATTTTCTTCTTTTTTGTTTTTTACAAATGCAACTTAAACATCTCTTAAAACATTTTCTGCTGTTCAACAATTTACAGATGTAGAAACATGTCTGACTTGTTCTAAAATTTAGTTGCTAGTATGTTAGTATGTTTGAAATAGTGCACAGTGTGTGTGTGTGTACCTGCACTGAAAAAAATGATTCATTGAAGTTACTCCATTTTTTTAAGGTAAATGGGAGCAATCAATTGATTTGATCTAAATTTAAACAAACAAATTTAGTTGAACTTAACCAATTTTATTTAGTTACCTTAGTATATTTTTTTTAGTAATTTCAGCCCTATTTAATTGTTACTTCCTCTTAAATTATTTATTTATTATTGATAAAAAATTATTAATTGAATTTACTACAAATTTTGAAGGTAAGTGCTTGCAATCAATTTATTTTAGCTACATTTAAATAAACACATTTCGTTGACTACCTTTCAACATTTTAAAATAAATTGTTTGCAACCACTTACCTTAAAAAATTATTTTTTTCTGAAGGAGAGATCCTTAAATGGCTTTGCAAATACAGACAGTAGTAAGTTTAATGTTTTAAACTTATCTTTAATGTCATCAAATGAGGTGCATGTTCAATAACAGTTTCTTTGTGGGTACAAATGTTTAAAACAAGTGCTTACTTAACATTGCACATTCACAAAATAAAAAACAAAAATTCACAGGTGGAAAGAGGCCACATTGTGAATCATTAAAACAATGCTAAAACTGCATAAAAGTTAAAAAGAGTAGTGCTGACTTAACATTGCACAATAATTAATAAAAAAAATAATGTGGAAACAGGCAGCAGTACGTTTGTTTGTGAATCATTAAAACAGTGCTAAAACTGCACAACAAAGTGTTCACATGTCATGCAACAAATTGCAATTTGTAAGGGAATTTAAAAATGTTTGAACTACTGATATACAGGTCTTAAATGGAAAATAGTGCAATGTAGGCTGTGACATCTGGACTAACATTTCATGCTGAGCCTGCACATACATGCCTGCTGCAAAATTACAGCAGTAAACTGTTTTTCAGTCCTAGAATTGTGGGGGAGAGCCTTTCAGAATCCGTCTGCATAAGGAATTTCTGAACAAATTCATAGTAGTATTTGAGTTCTTTTGGGTATGCCAAATTAAGCACATAGATTGTACCCAGCATCAATGCACAGGCTTGTGCCACAGATTTGATCTACTCAAGAATCATTACTCCATCAACAATGATTCCAATATCGTCGTAGTCTCCAAGAACACCTTCCTTTTTAATGACACATATGCCCATGGTGATGTTTTCCAGG
>NW_015553208.1:405-1316 GCF_001515605.1 Sinocyclocheilus anshuiensis | reverse complement strand
GAAAGAGCACAGACAAAGCCTTATTTTGTTTATATGAAGATATTTGTTTACTTTGTGTTACTTATTTATTTGATTTGGGGCTTGTTTTCAAATTTCAATTTAGTTTTGTTATTTACATTTACATTAGCCTATATTTAAACCGCTTCCAATTTGGTGTAAAATCTTTGATAGTGTGATTCGGCCCATAGTGCTGTATGGAAGTGAGGTTTGGGGTCCACTCAGTGCTCAGAGCTACACTAGATGGGACAGACATCCAACAGAAGCCCAACACACAGAATTCTGCAAAATGATTCTAAAACTACAAAGAAAAACACCCAATAACACATGTAGGGCAGAATTAGGCCGATTCCCATTCATTATCAATATGCATAAAAGATCTCTCAAATTCTGGATGCATCTTAAATCAAGTCCCACAGAATCGCTACATTTTAAAGCGCTACAAACCCAAGAACTGAACCCCGAAAAGAGTCCACTCAGTCAGCTGGTTCTGAGACTTACTAACCTGACTAACTCTACTAACACTATCCAGTCTCAAACCAGCACTGCTTCTCATCCAAACATCAAAATAAATCAAATTATCAAACAATCTAAAAATACATATCTGGAACATTGGGATCAAGAAACTAAAACACAAAGTAAATTACAATTCTATCGAACTCTAAAATCAAATTATGAATTGGAAGATTATCTCCAGAGTGTCAGAGACACAAAGCAGAGACGGACCCTGAGCAAGTACAGGCTCAGTGAGCACAGTCTAGAGCAAAGAGTGTGTGCTCACTGAAAGAGCTGGTTACCCAGAGAGCAAAGAGTGTGTGCTCACTGTGAGACAGGAGAGATCGAGACAGAGACACACTTCCTCCTTCACTGTCATAAATACATATCCATAAGAAACCTCTACTTCAACAAATTCA
>NW_015553208.1:0-252 GCF_001515605.1 Sinocyclocheilus anshuiensis | reverse complement strand
AGAGAGACAGCAGGTGAATGTGTGTTGTGTCTGACCTCAGTGTGTTACCCTACTGTCCACCACAGTGATCCGAATTATTTATGTGTGTTTCTATTTAAGTTAAAGACTGTGGTATAAAATGTTCACATGTTATAATTTGTTACAGTTTAATACTTCTAAGATCAAATGTTCACATGTTATAATTTGTTACGGTTTAATACTTCTAAGATCAAATGTTCACATATTATAATTTGTTACAGTTTAATACTTCTA
>NW_015553207.1:0-572 GCF_001515605.1 Sinocyclocheilus anshuiensis | reverse complement strand
TTTGTGTGTTCTTCAAAGGCCATAGTGCTTGTGTTTTCTGTGTGTCCAATTTTCAGTGGCAACATGAAGGTTTTATGACCTTGGAGATGAGAAGTGAGGGCGTAGAATTGAATTAATACTTTCAGTACAGTTCCACATGGTCAGTGCAAAGCTGTTTTTTATTCATTTTCTGTAAAAATTTATTTTTCTTTATCATTAAATATTAAATGCACATATATACCAGCACATAAATTATAGAGACAAGATAATCAAAATGTAAGCCTGCATATTCTATAGAAGAGTAAGAACATTCTTGATAATTGCAAATTAAATGAAAATGAAGCATTTTATGGAAAGTTTCTTTCCATAGAGACACAATATTTCAAAGGCAAATACATTCTGCCTTATAGTGGAATACATTTTTCAAAATTTTCTCTGTTAATAATTTTCACAGATATGACAGCATTAAAAACTTTTTATGTACGCTATTGTACATGTTGTTAAGATTTTTTTTTTGTAATGTTATTGAAAGAAGTCTTATACTCACTTATACTCACAATGGCTCTATTTGTTTGATCAAAAATACCGAAAAA
>NW_015553206.1:0-287 GCF_001515605.1 Sinocyclocheilus anshuiensis | reverse complement strand
GATGTGTTATTACTGTGTTATTGATGTGTTATTAATGTGTTATTATTGTGTTATTAATCTGTTATTGATGTGTTATTACTGTGTTATTGATGTGTTATTAATGTGTTATTTCTGTGTTATTTCTGTTATTACTCTGGTCTTAATGTGTTATTTCTGTTATTTCTGTGTCATTACTTTGTTATTGATGTGTTATTACTGTGTTATTGATGTGTTATTAATGTGTTATTTCTGTGTAATTTCTCTTATTACTCTGGTCTTAATGTGTTATTTCTGTTATTTCTGTGTCA
>NW_015553205.1:954-1496 GCF_001515605.1 Sinocyclocheilus anshuiensis | reverse complement strand
ACAAAAGAGCAATGATATGCAAGTGCTATAACAAGTCTAATTTAGGTTAATGCAGTACACATAGCAAGGTTTTTTTTCATATAAAGGTTTTTTTAATCATATAATAAATAAAAAAAGAAAACAGATAGTATAGAAAAAGAATAGAGCAAGCTAGTGTTAGAGGCCTTTTTTGCTTTTGTTAATCAGAAGTCAGAAAGTCATAATTATAATTGTATAATAAATAAAAATAAAACAAATGATAGAATGCAAAAAGATTAGAGAAGTGTTAGTTTTAGTTAGTTTTTCTTTTTTAAGAAAACAAGCAGTTAGTAAGTAAATAGAGTGCAAGTCTAAAAGGGGCAAGTTTTTTTTTTTAATAAATAATAGAATTAGAATAGAGAGTGCTAGAGTTAGAGGGTCAAATAAAGATGGAAGAGATGTGTTTTTACCTGATTCTTGAAGATGGCTAAGTACTCAGCTGCTCGGACTGAGTTGGGCAGGTCATTCCACCAGGAGGGAACATTTAATTTAAAAGTCTGAGAAAGTGATTTTGTGCCTCTTTG
>NW_015553205.1:378-825 GCF_001515605.1 Sinocyclocheilus anshuiensis | reverse complement strand
AATTTAGGTAAAGGGGTGCAGAGCCAGTGGTGGTTTTGTAGGCAAACATTAATGCCTTGAATTTTATGCGAGCAGTTTTTGGTAGCCAGTGCAAACTGATAAACAGAGGTGTGACGTTCTTTTCGGCTCGTTAAAAATTTATCTTGCTGCCGCGTTCTGCATTAATTGTAAAGGTTTGATAGAACTGGCTGGAAGACCTGCCAAGAGAGCATTGCAATAGTCCAGCCTGGACAGAACAAGAGCTTGAACAAGGAGTTGTGAAGCATGTTCCGAAACAAAGGGCCTGATCTTCTTGATGTTGAATAAAGCAAATCTGCAGGACCGGGCAGTTTTAGCAATGTGGTCTGAGAAAGTCAGCTGATCATCAATCATAACTCCAAGGTTTCTGGCTGTTTTTGAAGGTGTTATGGTTGATGTGCCTAACTGGATGGTGAAATTGTGATGAAA
>NW_015553205.1:0-249 GCF_001515605.1 Sinocyclocheilus anshuiensis | reverse complement strand
TTCATCCAGCAAGAAATGTCTGTTAGACAAGCTGAGATGCGAGCAGCTATCGTCGGATCATCAGGATGAAATGAGAGGTAGAGTTGAGTGTCATCAGCATAGCAGTGATATGAAAAGCCATGTTTCTGAATGACAGAACCTGGTGATGCCATGTAGACAGAGAAGAGAAGTGGTTCAAGAACTGAGCCCTGAGGCACCTCAGTTGTTAGATGTTGTGACTTGGACACCTCACCTCTCCAAGATATCTTG
>NW_015553204.1:320-821 GCF_001515605.1 Sinocyclocheilus anshuiensis | reverse complement strand
TCGTTATTTGTATTAGTTAAGCCCTAAATGCTGATATTCAGGTGTGTGAACGTATCTCTGGTTTAATTCTAAATGTTTCTTTCTTAGTATCAATATGATCTGCTCTTTATTCCTCAAACAACGATGTACAGTATGTGATTGTGAAATGCATCATACGATTTGTACTATATTTTGGGTTAAAACTGCACCAATTCCAGACCGGCCATAAAACATGCAAATGGGCCATAAAAGTAAACAAAGGAAACTTCTCCCGCTCAAAAATTCACGCCTGGTATTGGCCAGTCCACCCAGAATAGAAACACTCAAAAGGCATTAGCCCAAAATAATCTTTGCTCAGAAACCCTCTTCGTTTGAGACAACACTTTTCCAAGACTCTCAAGACTTTACTCTTGAGTTTATTTTCCGGCAGTTTTTATCTTCAAGTAACTTCGATTCGCTGTGGACTTTCCTATCTTCAGAAGAAGACAAAGAAAACTTCCAGCTCACTTCTAAGAGAACTCA
>NW_015553204.1:0-127 GCF_001515605.1 Sinocyclocheilus anshuiensis | reverse complement strand
GGTGATTTTTGATTCTTTGATGATTCTCATTAGGTTGTGGTTAATTGATGTGAAATACTGCCATTTTTTTACTCTTCTCTCGCTCTTCCTTACTTTTCTTCATTCTGTATATATGTGTTTTGCTTAG
>NW_015553203.1:0-2778 GCF_001515605.1 Sinocyclocheilus anshuiensis | reverse complement strand
ATACAGGAGTCGTTTTAAAAGCACCACAACAAAGTCTCAAAGCTTAAGCTTGTATCACATCCAGCTTCTTCAGTAAAGTTTCTGCTGCCGAGTCGTAAACAATACTTCCGTAATCTAACACTGATCTAATCAGAGCTATATAAATACTTTTCATTGCAGCTCTACTCGCTCCCCACTCTGATCCTCTTTGACATCTCATCACATTTAAAATCTTTTTAGATTTAGTGTCAATCTTTGGAATATGTTCGTTCCATGTTAATTTTGCGTCAAACCACACACCCAGAAACTTAAAAACTTTCACTTGTTCAATAGTTTGTCCATACATCTTTATCTGTGTGTCAATGCCTCTTTTCCTAGTGAACATTATTGTTTTTGTTTTATCTCCTGAAAACCTGAATGCATGTGACCATTTTTCTACTACTTCAATTGCCTCTTGTATCTTTCCTATATAAGAAGTTGCAGAAGTTATGAAGAGCAGAGGATAAATATGATGGAAGAATTAAGAAGAGATGGGTTGGCAGGGACAGGTATTAAAGATATACTGCGAAGTGGGGTGATTAGACAAAGCAGGAAAAATATGTGTGATTTCTTAATTAGAACGGGTTTGATGAGGAAAATATGATCGCAGGAAACAAGCTGGAGGAAATAAACTGGAACAACATCGCAGGAGAATAATCCAGAAGATGGCGGTAATGCAGCGCTCTTGGATGCATCCGCCGTTAAACCTCAAAGAAGAAGAAGTAGTTCGTCAGAAAACGAGCGGAGCTACAGGGTAAGCGCGTCTTTTTGCTCCCTCTTGTATATATGTTATTAAAATGTAATGAACGTAATTAATATCATTTCTATGATTGTAACTGTTTGGTGATGAGTATATTAAGAGACAACTATACCGTGTGTTAGATGAGTTGCGTGTGTGAGGACAATAATAGCAGTGATTGCTGTAGTGCTTTGCTAATGGAGACGGTGCTAATGTTCTTCCGCGAGAGAAGAAGAAGAAGAAGAAGAAGTAGTTCGTCAGAAAACGAGCGGAGCTACAGGGTAAGCGCGTCTTTTTGCTCCCTCTTGTATATATGTTATTAAAATGTAATGAACGTAATTAATATCATTTCTATGATTGTAACTGTTTGGTGATGAGTATATTAAAAGACAAATATACCGTGTGTTAGATGAGTTGCGTGTGTGAGGACAATAATAGCAGTGATTGCTGTATTGCTTTGCTAATGGAGACGGTGCTAATGTTCTTCCGCGAGATGCGAAGAAGAAGAAGAAGAAGAAGTAGGTCGTCAGAAAACGAGCGGAGCTACAGGGTAAGCGCGTCTTTTTGCTCCCTCTTGTATATAGGTTATTAAAATGTAATGAACGTAATTAATATCATTTCTATGATTGTAACTGTTTGGTAATGAGTATATTAAAAGACAAATATACCGTGTGTTAGATGAGTTGCGTGTGTGAGGACAATAATAGCAGTGATTGCTGTAGTGCTTTGCTAATGGAGACGGTGCTAATGTTCTTCCGCGAGATGCTTTATTCATCAGCCGCTAAAACACCAACATAACCTTTTTTTCATTTAAATTCATGGGCGATTTTTTTTTCTTTCTTCATGTTCTTCCAGTGTTTGTTTTCTGTACATTCGTGTATGTGATTGTTTCAGTGTTTGGAGCCAAAAGCTAAAGTATGAATCTGTGAGGGAAATTAATAGAAATCAATCTCAAGACTTGCTGATGCGATTTTAATGTTATTCAGCTTTCTTTCTTTTTTTGACATTTATGATGTTTGTAAAATAAAAATAGTTTGTTACTTTACGTGTTTATATCTCAATAGGACTGCAAACAGAAACTGTAAAGATGAGTGTGTCAGTCATGTCAGTGTGAGAAGTATGTTTTTTCATTAGAGCTCTGTATTACTAATGGAAAGCACTCTGAATAATATATTTAAAATAGAGTGAGATGATCTGCTGCTGATCCTGAATGGCTTGTTTAATGAGTGTTTATAGTCTGAGACTCATCAATATTATCAGCTGCTGAAAATCCTCTTTATTTCATGATAATAGCCCGTTTTCACCTCATTCATTATATGGATGTCAATAAATCCTGTTTTAACCTTATTATGCTGATGACTATTATGCTTATTATGCTGATGATTATGCCACCATTATGCTGATGACTTCAGATCTGTTAATTGCCACATGAAGCTAATTTTATTGCTGTCAACAGACTTAAGCAAACACGCAAATACTCACAGCACAACCAAACAAAGAAACGCGCTGCAAATAAAATTCTTTATTTGGTTGTGTTGTGAGCATTCGCAGCACCTGCTGTCAAACTGATGATGTTTTTTTTATTTACTGGTAATTTTTCTATTTGCATGTGTTTTCTGAAGTTGCAACGCATTGCGCTCTCTCTCGGCCACCGAAGCTTTCACTTCACAGTTCTCTAATTTTTTAATGATTTAATTATATTGTAAACTTTTTTGGAACATTTGAAACGGCACGAGAGGATCCACACTGGAGAGAAACCTTACAAGTGTTCATATTGTGACAAGAGATTCAGTCGGTCAGGAGACCTAAAAAAACATGAGAGGATTCACACTGGAGAGAAACCGTATCACTGCACTGCATGCGGGAAGAGTTTCACTCATTCGTCTTCTCTACAGAGATATAAAATAAACAACCACATTAAGTAGTTTATCTCCAGGTCCAGCGTTCTCAAGCGCTACACAGCATCTCTTCCATACTAATCTGTCATAAGAAACATCATCTAAATTAGTCACAGTGAATAA
>NW_015553202.1:558-900 GCF_001515605.1 Sinocyclocheilus anshuiensis | reverse complement strand
ATATAAGGCCTTAAAAAGTCTTAAAATGTCTTAAATTCGGATTCGTTGGGTCTTAATTATTTTTGATCTCATTACCGCTAAAATATCTTAAGGCTGACGGACCTAGATGACTTGGACAGACCGAAGATGTTTTCTCCCCGCGGTAAATTACTGCGTCATCAGAGAGAATTGCAGTAAGCAGAATACAGAATACAAGCTCGCGCTGAGGCTCACTCGTTTGTCTCGAGACTTCAGAATAAATGAGCGTGACAGCACACATAAACTCAGAAGGAACACACTGAGGTAAAAATTCAAAATGTTTAGTTTATTCATAACATGATATAGTTAAGTAACACCATGACA
>NW_015553202.1:0-146 GCF_001515605.1 Sinocyclocheilus anshuiensis | reverse complement strand
AACAAAAATAATTCCAAACAAAGCCACAGCGCTGTTTTGCGTCTCTGAGCAACACGACGGCGTTTCGTTCCCGAATGAATCAACCGTTTAAATGATTCGGTTCTTAACAGTGACTTACTGCCACCTACTGGCGGTTTTAATTTCAC
>NW_015553201.1:0-917 GCF_001515605.1 Sinocyclocheilus anshuiensis | reverse complement strand
AGGGGATGTAGCGTAGCCGTCGTCACGAGGAAGTAGTGGCGGAACTAAATAAATTGTTTGGAATTGTTTCTTCGTTTCGGATGTTGGTTTGTTGGTTTTGAGATGGGGGTGTTACACTCAATCGTGGAGGAGGGTGAAGGGGGTCTGGTTAGGGACAAAAAATCTTAAGAACGAAATGGACGTTGTAAGAAGCCTGAAAAATAACCCATGGCCTGATTTGACTAGCATGTTTATTACCAGCAAAGAGCCACTCTGTGTAACTACCAGAAAAATTCTGGATGTGATGTCTGAATGCGACGATGAGATGGACATTAACGAGGTTCTCTGTCTGTGTACATGTGTAACAGATTTATGTACGTCGCTGGTTTCAAAAAAGTATGACTCCATGACATGTGAAATTGTTCAAACTTACGTCAACTACTTACTAGAACAAAACATGCTGGCCTGTAGAGATTTTCTTTTCTGGCTAGACCACCTGTAATGTCATTACTACTGTTTGTTTGTAATGCCAATGTGACCATTTTCTTCACTACTTCAATGTATGATTGTATATTCAACAATATATTGTTGAAATAAAATGTTGAATCACTTTTTAATCTTTTGTGGTTGATGAAACGATGTGTCTGAGCTCATGAAAAATGTGTTAATTGTATTATTATTTTAAAAGAAGCAGTCTTGATTCCGAGTGCTACATGGATATTTCAAGATAAAATATTTTCAAAGATCCTTGTGCTGCATTCTATATTCACACACATTACCCAAAATTGTGTTAAATACTTAATTTAATCGAGCAAATTCAAGGAATACTGACGTATATGAACAAAGCAAAGCCAAGAACACAAAGAGCTCGCTAACATTACAATCTCGCTAACGTTACAATCACACACGACAATACAATATGAATTGTGATGTTAAAA
>NW_015553200.1:0-1284 GCF_001515605.1 Sinocyclocheilus anshuiensis | reverse complement strand
TGAATTACACCCTGGGCGAGACCCCCTTCGAGCGCCCCCCCCCCACAAAAAAACACAAAATTCTGCATAAACAGTTATATCAGAGGTGGGTGGCTCATCCTGACCAGTGGCAGAGGATGCTCCAAAATATTTTAGAAGTGCCCCTGAAATTGCAATTGAAATTGAAATCAAAAGACCGTAGGATTATGTTTTATACAGCTATAGGATGGTTACATAAACATGCCCTTACACGCTAAATGTCTGTCATTACACGCTATATCCTCCTGAGACCCAGAAAAAAAGTTTTTTGAATTTAGTTTTTTTTCATGTCATCAAGAAACAAATGGTAAAAAAACATTTTTGAAAAATGATATTTTATTCATGTGTTATGCTATGTCCTCTGTAGTGGACACTAGGACTCAGTTGTTTAAAAAATAAAATGACATGAAATTATATGTATAGGCAAAAACAATGGGATTTTTTTTCAATCACCAATAACTTTTTGGGTTTCAGGATTTTTTTTTACCAAAATTTGTATAAAGATGATTGTAAACATGATTTAATTCCTGATGTCCTCTACAGTGGATATGTATGAAATCAATGCCCTGTTCTGTAACAGAAAGTCATTTTTTGATTTGAAACCCCATTACGTTTTGACATAACGTCTGAGATGTTGGTTTATGAAATACAACTTGAAAAGTAGTCCGATTTAAATTATAATTACACAGATTTGAAAATTCCGTTGGCTAATTACAGGGCCTAACATTAACCCAACTGATGGAAATAAATAATAACTGAACTATAACACATAATATATAATAATAACTATATAATTATTATATTATTATTATAATAATAAATAATAACACAATATTATGGTGAAATTAGATCTCATGTTTGTTGAGTTAAAACCGAATTATTGTTGTAAGCATAGCAAGCATCATAGAAAAAAGGCTAACAAACTTAAGAGTTATACCCACCAATTAACGTTAGCCCTTCATTCATGACATGGATACCGTAATAATCATACAGAGAGAACATAGTTGCATACCTTTATCTTTTGCTCGTTTCTCCTCTTCTTCTTTTCTTTTTTTTCTAAATTGGGCACCTGATGGCTTTGACCTTTTCCTGTCCATCTCTGTGTTTATTTGGCACTCGACAATCAACAGATTTCCCATCCCCCCAACACTGTCACTCACGACCAGAAGTCGAGACTAAACCAATTCACCTTGGTGACCACATACTCGTTTTGTATTACCCATTTTTATTAGCCATTTCACACAATTCAGAAAAACAAAAATGTGC
>NW_015553199.1:0-2734 GCF_001515605.1 Sinocyclocheilus anshuiensis | reverse complement strand
ACAAGTACAGTTTAACGTCGACTTAACATAAATTGCTACTCCACCTTTTTTTTGTGTGATCTGATCTGTAGACGTCGTATCCCTCGATGTGTATCATGGAGTTTGTAATAGAAAATTATAATAATAGATATTTTATTACAAACTCTTTGTAATAGAGTTTGTAATAAAAATGTAACCATGTCTCGGATAGAACAATAACATCAGAGTTCGTTGACTCAGCCCATACTCATATGAGGTATATTTTATTTACCATACTACGCACATTAAGGTGAAAGAAGCGCAAACCATCACTATTCTTGAACTCATCTGGAGTTTACAGCTGCACCTGCTCTGGGCCTGGATTAGGGTGAATATTGCCCGATATTAAAAGCAGAAGAAAGACAAACCAGTTTTTTCTCACAATACCGGCGGTCGGATGATCACTGCAGTTGGACGTTGCATAAGGAGCCAACTTTCTTTTTCCATAGGCCCACAGGCATCGCAGTCCTCTCGGTCCAACTCTCAGAATAGAGAGTGCTTGACGAGTAAGACAATTCATGAACACCCAGGCTCTCATGGTGAAATCTCCGACAACCTGCTCCGAAGAAGTCAGTGTTCGGAAGAATTGGAACAATCCACAAACACGGCACATTTTCAGGTCTCCCTTCCTCAGCGCTTAGAGGCACGTAGTCTGTTGGACTCCACCATACCAGGCAGCCAAACAGGCAAACAAATAAGAGATATATCCTCATTTTAGCAGCAGAATACAAGCGAAAAAAAGCATAAAACAACGAAAAAACAAAAGGATACAAGACACGCATGTCCCGCACAGCCACCATCTTGGATTCGCCTTAAGTTCATTCCAGTTCTTTATGCACCAAGAGCTTATAACACTTCAAAGAGAAAGGAAACTGGTTTTAGCCAGGTTTCTGTCAAACATAGCACATCTAGGTTATGATCTGTGATCATATGTCATATGTCATATGAAAGGGACCTAATATTGATTAAGCCAAGCTTTATCATGTGTTTATCTGTATTATATTATACTTCTGTTCTAGCAGATGGTCGGTTTAGCCAGTCTGTCTGCTTCCTGACCTGGGCCCCAGTTAATCAAGTACGAACTCTAAGATTATGTGCCATATTTCTAGAGAGAAGAGCGGCACCACCCCTGGAGAGATGAAGACCATCTCTTTGCAACAGGTCAGGTCTGCCCCAAAACCTTGTCTAATTGTCTATGAACCCTATGTTATTCTGCGGGCACCACTTAGACATCCAGCCATTGAGTGATGTCAGTCTGCTATGTATATCATCAAGCAGGGAGGGAACCAGAGCATATTACAGTGTCTGACATCGTACTTGCAAGTTCACACACTTAATGTTATTTTTAGTGATCTCCGACTGGTGAAGTCGAACACCATTAGCACCGACGTGAATAACAATCTTACTGTATTTACGTTTTGCATTAGCCAGCACTTTTAAATTTGCCAAGATGTCAGGCGCTCTGGCTCCCGGTAAACATTCTATGGTGGCTGGTGTCTCTATTTTCACGTTCCGTACAATAGAATCGCCAATAACTAGAGCACTTTCATCAGGTTTCTCAGTGGGTGCGACACTGATTGGGGAGAACCTGTTTGATGTTTTGGTCGGAACAGAAGAGCGGTGTTTTGACCCGCGACTATGCCGCCTCACAGTAACCCTGCTGCATGGGATCTAGAACCGGAACAGAACAATGTACATGATTCGCTGAACTAGTCGCATGCAAAGCCGTATCTAAGGCCCTCACATTCTTATTGTCCTCAATTAAAGCTTGAATGCGTGTCTCTAATTCTAAAAACTTCTCTGTCAGCCTAACTATTTCCCTGCATTTATCACATGTGAATCCCTGGTCGCCGACAGAGAGAGATAAACTATACATGTGGCATGTGGTGCAGGTGACAACCCTGCAAACATGTCCCTGCGGGGCCCATGCTGGCTTTTTGAGGACACAGTGGGCTAGGGCCAACCCACACCAAACCTTAACAGGCCTAGTGCGGGCTTACCCAGGTGAGGCCCACAGCAGGCTCTCTGTGAGCAGGCCACACAAGCGGACTGTCCACATTAATCCTATGATGGCCCAGTGTGGGCCAGCCCGTTCGGGCCCAGAGCAACTTTTATATCCTTTGGGCCCATGCAGGTTTTGTGTAGGCAGCCCTGTAATGCAACTAGGTGAAGTGGAATGGCACAAACCAAGAGACCTTTTCAGAATCTGTTGTTTCATATAGGCCAGGGATCCTCAAATCTGGCTCATGAGATCCACTTTCCTGCATAGTTTAGTTCTAACCTTAATCAAACAAACCTGAGCATGCTAATCAATGTCTTCAGGATCAATAGAAAATCACAGTTGGGTGAGTTTGATCAAAGTTGGAGCTAAACTCTGCAGGAAAGTGTATCTCATGAGCCATATTTGAGGTGTAACAGACACGAGTCTATTAATAAGAATTGTGTGGGCAGTTTTCTTCCTTACCACTAGGGATGCTAGAGTGTTTTAGGTTTCCTTAAGTAAAGCCATGTGGTAGAGAGAGTTGGCAATAGCAAGCAGCAGTAGCCAGCATGGCTCACCAGTAGAACACATTGGCTGCGTTCGAAACTGCATACTCAATGAGTAGGTACTTAATTTCAATATGTACTTACATAACGAGCGCTAAAAGAGTATGTACTCAACAGCCAAATTTAGTTAAGTATGAACGCGATCCGCCATGTTGACGTAATCTTCTTC
>NW_015553198.1:0-512 GCF_001515605.1 Sinocyclocheilus anshuiensis | reverse complement strand
GGACATTCCTACTTGGTCTTGTAAGTATCTGTGTTTTCGTTTTGAAGTGTTCAATATTTATCTATATTATTTGTTATCATGTTTAGGAACCGTTACATTTTAGTGAAGGGAGCAGATCGTAGTTGATAGTGACCCGCTCATGTTTAGGAACCGTGACATTTTAGTGAAGGGAGCAGATCATAGTTGATAGTGATCCGTGACTAGGCCCACAGTTCAGCACGCATGTGTTCAGAGGATTAATTGCAAAATTTAATAGAGTAAAAGTTTTATCATTTGTACGTGTTTACAAACTCAATCGATTTTTAAAACAGCGCAAGAAGAGGTGAAAAAACAAACAACAGAACAAACACAGCTTTGACAAAGATTCATCCATATTAATTTATACAGTGAACACACTCAGAAGAACTGGAGAAACTGAGGAGGAGTTTCAACATCTGGAAAAGATCCGGGTAGCAATGGTAAAAAAGCAAAACCCCTCTCCAAAACAACATTTCCTCACTAAAGCTCTCATC
>NW_015553197.1:2422-5003 GCF_001515605.1 Sinocyclocheilus anshuiensis | reverse complement strand
TCCTCCGACGTGACGTCGAGAGTGACCGACTGAAAGGGAACTGCATCATCTCCCTAGGAGCTGTTGTAAACATGGAAAACATGGGAATTTCTTTATGGATTTCGGGTCCAGACCTCCTAAGACATGTCGAGGCTCCAAATAAATGTACAATACGCCACTATTTACTTTTACATTTCATTTCATAATGTGTCAGATGACTCCAACTGTGTTCAGCAGACAGACAGTGATCAATACATTTAATCAGCACAGTCACTGTCACACACCATCAGAGCATGATAATGCTGTAGACATCTTTAAGAGGCACAGAACACATGCATACATGCAGAAAGGGGCTTCAACAGTCCACTGAGAATTTAAATGAAGCCTCAGTGGGTTTTAGTGAATCATAGTAAATCAAGATTAAAATGCTTGGGAGGTAGTGTTTCCAAATAGAAATTTGAGTATTGACAAGGGGTATGGATTATTGCGAAATCCCTACTGTTTGACCAAGCCTATAGATCATTACATTCTAATGCAGAAGCAGTGAGCTGAGCTGATTGCTATTGTATGAGAGTGAATGAGTGGCATGAAATTGAGACACAAATGTGTTTGCAGTTTCTGTTTGAGAAGAAATAAGCATGGAGCACTAAGGTGTCTCTTCAAAGTTAGGAACAGATAATCCAATCTGATGACACTTTTCCATTGAAAAGGTGCCCGGCCAAGGTGTCTGTGACTGTTATGCGTAACCCATCCACAAAGAAACATAGCACTATTTTGTTGAGTCTCACTTATAGTTTTGAGAAATTCAGTTTAGTGTCTGAAGTTATCATCGGTTTGTTTAACCTTTTTTAAGATTAAAACTGACTTGGAACCATTTTACAGTACCCCCATTGTTCATATTTGCATTATTTATTTTATAATGTTCAAATCTATGTGTAGATAGTATTGCTTTACCCACAACTTTAAATCATAAAATATGAAAATCCATCATAAAAAAATTAATTACTATGTTTAAAATCAATCAAACCAAAATGAAATACTCATAAACCATTTTAAAATATGAAGTGGTATACACTGATGAAGAGTTTGGGTCAGTAAAATACTTTAAAGTCTTTGAAAGAAGTTTCTCATGCTCATCAAGGCTGTATTTATTTGATCAAAAATACAGTAAATATTGAAACCAGTTATATTGTGAAGTTTCATTACAATTTAAAATAACTATTTTCATTGTAATTACATTTAAACTGTAATTTATACCTATGGTGGCACTATACGTAAGTTAGTTCTCTTATGCTGACCAAGGCTGCAAATATGGTGAAATATTACAATTTAAAATAATTGTTTTCTATTTAAAAAATGTAACTTTTTTTAGCAGTCATCATTACTCCAGTCTTCAGTGTCACATGATCCTTCAGAAATCATTCTGATATGCTGATATGTTTTTCACCACTTTTTTTTAAAGGGGTCATGAACTCGATTTTTTAAATTATTTTATACTGTTGTCTGAGGTCCACTTATGACGTTCGCGTAGTTTTTACATTCGAAAACATCAAAATCAATAAGTAATAGGCTATTTTCTGAAATGAAGCGAACAAATGCTCAATGTTTTACGCACATGAGCTGAAACTTAATTAAAAATAAAGTTCAACCACGCATTCCTAATATTTGAATCCGAAGGTTATGCAGCGACTGTGTTCTTCCACAACCAGGCACTGCACAATATTTTGTAATCTTTTATGGCATGTTTATTGCTTGGTTGCTCGATCCGGTTTAGCGCCACTTACATTATTTCCGTACTATGTCATGCGCAAATCAGTGGGTGGGGCTACAGAATTAGGCGCTGATATTCGTCTGTGGAGGCAGTGTTTAACCTATCTATTACGTCATAGGTAGGCACATTCCAGGATCTGGCGTTTGCTGGGCCTGGTGTCAATAAAAGCTTTTATTTCAGTAACAAGGACGTTTTCATTTCTGAAACTTACAGTATATTCTTTTAGTACGATGATCTCTTATATATCAAAAGCTCAAGTAAAAGTTGATTTCTCAATTCATGACCTGTTTAACATTATAAATGTCTTGCTGTCACTTTTGGTCAAATTAATGCATCCTTGCTGAATAGAAGTATTGATTTCTTGAAAATAAAATAAATGCATACATACATAAATTAAACTTTTGAAAGGTTAGTGTATATTATTTCCTTTTTCTCAGGGAGATTTAAGAGCTTGAGATGAAATACAGTATGACATGATGTTTGGAGAAAACAAAGAAAAATCAAGGTAAATATCACTTGTGAAAATTATTTGTGTGTGCCGTTTCCAAACAAATAATATATTTTTTTAATTATTTATTATTAAGATTATTATCCACAGGAGAAAAATGCACAACATTAAAGAGAACCCGTGCAGCATGACAGAAACAAAAATTGAACATCCGTCAACTGAATGTATACCTCATTGTGAGGCATTGCACTGGTTATTTTAAGCATCAACAGATTTGTTGACTATAAGGACCGTCTCGGTTACGTATGGTAACCCTCGCTCCCTGAAGGAGGGAACGGAGACGTCACGTCGGTGACCGACGAATTGGGATATCGCTTCGATAG
>NW_015553197.1:1651-2355 GCF_001515605.1 Sinocyclocheilus anshuiensis | reverse complement strand
TTCGAGTGTAAACTAAACGAGCCAATGCACATTGGCATGCGATTATTGCATCCAGCTGCCGCTGATCACAGCGTGAGTATAAGTAGGCAGCAGATGCAGCGCATATTCAGGTTTTCGCTGAGGAGACGTGCCGGTGACCCGGCCGCTCAGCGGTGGTACAGGAGCTGTGGAGACGGGACGTGAAGTCTCCGTTCCCTGCTTAGCGAAACGAGGGTTACCATACGTAACCGAGACGTTCCCTTTCAGTCGGTCACTCCCGACGTCATGTCGGATGACTGACGAATTGGGACCCCTAACAAAGGGCCACAGGTACTGCCCCTTCCAGTGTCCTGCGGAAGCCACCTGCGCCCCTACTTTTTGGCGTAGGCCAGGGCTTGCACAAGAGGATCAGCTACTGCTGCTATGGCACTACCCATTGAGTAAGACTGGGTAACACTGGGAAAACGTACCCGTTCTACTTGGAACAGGGACGTTACGGAAGCTCCAACCTTCCCGAAGGAGGTTTTGGAAGCAATACACATATGAACATTCCTTAGGTGCATATGAAAGAATGGAGGTGATTGTAACCCTCTTGGAATGGCAGAAGTCTGCCAGGGAAACACGGGCTCGAGGCTATACCGTGGACTTTACACATATGGGATCCACTTAGGACTTACATATGGAACCCAGCCTTCTACCGGTTCTCGAGGATTCAACGAGTGAAG
>NW_015553197.1:1041-1337 GCF_001515605.1 Sinocyclocheilus anshuiensis | reverse complement strand
AACACCTCTAGTTGAGTGAGCTCGCAACCTGAACGGGCAGGGCACACCCTGTGCCTGATAAGCCAGGGTGATGGAATCCACTATCCAGTCGGCCATCCTCTGCTTAGAGATGGAATTCCCCTTCTGCCGGCCTCCATGACAGACAAAGAGCTGGTCTGAGGTCCTGAAGCTTTGCGTCCGGTCTACGTAGCACCTTAAGGCTCGGACGGGACAGAGCAAAACTAGGGCTGGGTCTGCCTCCTCCGAGGGCAGCGCTTGGAGGTTCACCTCCTGATCCCTGAAGGGAGTAGCGGGAA
>NW_015553197.1:0-157 GCF_001515605.1 Sinocyclocheilus anshuiensis | reverse complement strand
GGGGGAAATGCATATTTGCGAAGGCCCCGCGGCCAGCTGTGTGCCAGTGCGTCCGTGCCGAGTGTTCCCTCGTTCAGGTAGAAGAACAACTGGCAGTGAGAGGTTTCTGTAAAGGCAAACAGGTCTACCTGAGTGGCTCCGAAACGTCTCCAAACCA
>NW_015553196.1:0-269 GCF_001515605.1 Sinocyclocheilus anshuiensis | reverse complement strand
AGGAAGAAAATGGGTAGGAAAAGGTGCACAAGCAACAGGGATGACGCAAGCTTTAGAATACTGTGGCACAGAATCCAAGCTGCTTGAAGTCCAGTGTGAAGTTTCTGAAGTCAAAGATGATTTGGGGAGCTGTGACGTCTGCTGGTCTTGCTCCATTGTGTTTTATCAAGTCCAAAGTCAATGCAGCCGTCTACCAGGAGATTTTGGTACACTTTATGCTTCCGTCTGTTGACAAGCTTTATGGAGATGCTGATTTCATTTTCCAGCAG
>NW_015553195.1:888-1305 GCF_001515605.1 Sinocyclocheilus anshuiensis | reverse complement strand
GGAGAAACGGGCCTGCAAGAACTCCAGCACTGTACCACCCGGGCAATTAACTGGGTCGGGCTGGCGGTCTCTACACCAAGAAGTGAAAATTTTCCACTTCAAGGCATACAGTTTCCTCGTTGAGGGAGCTCTGGATTGGAGGATGGTCTCAACAACCTCGGTTGAGAGACCGGAAGCTATGAGTTGTGCCTCCTCAGAGGCCACAACCACAGCTTCGACAGCTCTTCGACAGCGCCCTCCGCCTGTGAGAGGAGATCTCTCCTGACGGGAACCTCCCATGGAGCGCCATCGAGGAGAGAAATCAGGCCCGAGAACCATACCTGGCCCGGCCAGAACAGGGCTACTAAATGTAGCCGGACTCCGTCCCGGCGCACTCTCTCCAGAACTCCCAGGAGCAGAGCAATCGGGGGGAAGGGG
>NW_015553195.1:364-663 GCF_001515605.1 Sinocyclocheilus anshuiensis | reverse complement strand
GCCCCACCAGGGGGTGAACCATCCATTCGCCGGGCCTCGGCCCCTGCCTCGACAGGATGTCTGCTCCCAAATAGAGATGCCCAGGAATGTAAACTGCTCTCAGCGAGAGAAGTTTGCCCTGAGACACACAAGGATCTGGTGCGCTAGTTTGTACAAACGGCGTGAGCGCAGCCCTCACTGCTGGTTGATGTAAGAGACCACCGCTGTGTTGTCGGTGCGCACCAACACATGGTGACCTCTTAGGTCTGGGAGGAAGTGTCTTAGTGCATAAAGCACGGCCAGCATCTCCAGGCAGTTGA
>NW_015553195.1:0-146 GCF_001515605.1 Sinocyclocheilus anshuiensis | reverse complement strand
CATCGCCGCGTGACCTTGATCATGCGAAGCGGGTTTCCCCTCGGGGAGACCCCTTGGTCTTTAGCCACCACTGTAGGGGTCGCATGTACAGCATGCCATGTGGTATCACATTGGACGCAGCTGCCATCAGACCCAGCAGTCTCTGA
>NW_015553194.1:346-581 GCF_001515605.1 Sinocyclocheilus anshuiensis | reverse complement strand
TGTGGCAAGCCCGAAGGACGATAATGTGGCAAGCCCAGAGCTCGCACCAGTGTGCCCGCCGGCCGCTGGCCCTCAGCATTGCTGGACATGGCGCTGCCCCTGGAGTTCACTGCTCCTATCCTCACCCCAGTGTCGGTTCCAGCCCCAGTGCCCGCTCCTCGGAAGTGCCTTCCAGAGCTCGCTCCAGTGTCGGCTCCAGCCCCAGAGCTCGCTCCAGTGTCGGCTCCAGCCCCAG
>NW_015553194.1:0-239 GCF_001515605.1 Sinocyclocheilus anshuiensis | reverse complement strand
GGGCAAGCCCAGAGCTCGCTCCAGTGTCGGCTCCAGCCCCAGAGCTCGCACCAGTGTCGGCTCCAGCCCCTAAACTCACTCCAGTGCCAGCTCCTCGAAAGCGCTTTGCTGTGCCTGCTCCTCCAGAGCACCCTCCAGTGCCAGCACCACGTAAGTGCTACCCTGTTCCCGAGTTAAACCCACAGAGGGCTCTTAATCCCCAGTTCAGCCCAGGAAGGGCTCCTGTTCCCGAGTATAGC
>NW_015553193.1:0-542 GCF_001515605.1 Sinocyclocheilus anshuiensis | reverse complement strand
CAGAGTTTCAGTAAATTATTTTCACAATTTGACTTTAGATTGTATGGCTTGTAATGAAGTTTAAACATTTCTGTGCTTCTTTCTTTCTTCCTTTCCGGCAAAGGATCTGCTTAACACACAGTAGTGACTATTAAACACACACACCAAGAACACACACCTGGAGCAGTGGGCAGCCATTTTTGCAGCAGCACCTGGGGAGCAGTTGAGGGTTCGGTGCCTTGCTCAAGGGTCTCACCTTTGGGTTGCACGTCCGTCTCTCTAACCATTAGGCCACGACTGCTCCACAGGCTGCTGTCACTTTAAGAACTAACGCATGGATCAAAAACTCTGACACATCAGATTTTCTCCAATATATCTCTTTACCTCTTGTATATACTGTATCTTGTTTATATCAATATATCTTGGTTTCATAATCCTTGAAAGTCAAACTCATAACTGAAAATAAAATTAATCGCACAGCCCTAAAGTGCAAGAGTTTTAAGGAAAAGATGGGAAAAGGTCTGAAATGGCTCTTTTGTTGTTGAAGGTTGCAGACCCCTGCC